>NC_036870.1:22484630-22502292 GCF_002910315.2 Salvelinus sp. IW2-2015
TTCCTTGCTAGTAGCACTGTAGACTACTTTATCACTGACCTCAACCCAGGAGTCTCTCAGAGCGTTCACAGTCACAGCCCACTGACACCCCTATCAGACCACAGCAAAATCACAGTCTACTTGACAGAGCAATACTCAATCACGATGGCATCAACAAGGCCCAAAAGGGACATGAAGTAAACATTAAGAAATGCTATAGATGGAAGGAATGCAGTTTGGAAATCTACCAAAAAACAATTAGACAACAGCAAATTTCAATCCCTTTTAGACAACTTCCTGGGTAAAACGTTCCACTGCAATAGTGAAGGTGAACTTGGCAGAGTAGAAATCTTAACAGTGTATATGACTCTCCAGCTTCCCTATCAAACCTAAAAATCTCAAATAGAAAACCGAAGAAAAATGATACAACAATGACAAATGGTTTTGATGACGAATGCAAAAAATCTAAGAAATAAATTGAGAACCTGTCCAACCAAAAACATAGAGACCCGGAAAACCTGAGTCTACGCCCTCACTATGGTTGAATCACTAAAACAAATACAGAATACACTACGGAAAAAAGAAGGAACAGCACAGTCAGAAAATCAGCTCAATGTAATTGAAGAATCCATAGACCTCTAAACCACTTCTGGAAAAATTGGAAAACACTCTAAACAAAACAACAACACAGAAGAATTATCTTATCCAAAATGGAGATGTATGGGTAAACCACTTCTCCAATCTTGGCCTCTAATAACAAGAATAAAGAAGCAAAAACATATACATGATCAAATACAAATCCTTTGATAATCAACTATTAAAGACTACCAGAACCCACTGGTATTCTCCATATACCCTTAACGATTTTACAGGAACAAATAAAAACCCTCCAACCCAAAAGGCCTGTTGGTGTTGATGGTATCCTTAAGAAATATCAAAAACAGACAACAAATTCCAATTGGCTATCTAAAACCTCTTTTAACATCTGTCCTTAGCTCTGGCATCTTTCCCCAATATTTGGAACCAAGGACTATCACCCCAATCCACAAAAGTGGAGACAAATTTGACCCCAATAATTACCGTGGAATATGCCGTCAACAGTAACCTTGGGAAAAATACTCTGCATTATCCATTAACAGCAGACTCGTACATTTCCTCAATGAAAACAAATACTGAGGCAAATGTAAATTGGCTTTTTACCAAATTACCGTACAACAGACCATGTATCTCACCCTACACACCCCTAATTGACAACCAAACAAACCAAAACAAAGGCAAAGTCTTCTTCATGCTTTGTTGATTTCAAAAAAGCCTTCGACTCAATTTGGCAGAGGGTCTGCTATCACAAATTGATGGAAAGTGGTGTTGGGGGAAAAACATACGACATTTATAAAATCCATGTACACAAACAACAAGTGTGCGGTTAAAATTGGCAAAAAAACACACACATTTTCTTCACACAGGGTCGGGGGTGAGAACAGGGATGCAGCTTAAGCCCCACCCTCTTCAACATATATATCAACGAATTCGGCGAGGGCATTAGAAACAGTCTGCAGCACCTGGCCTCACACCTACTAGAATCCGAAGTCAAATGTCTACTGTTTGCTGATGATCTGGTGCTTCTGTCACCACCAAGGAAGGGCCTACAGCAGCACCTAGATCTTCTGCACAGATTCTGTCAGACCTGGGCCCTGACAGTAAATCTCAGTAAGACCAAAATAATGGTGTTCCAAAAAGGTCCAGTCGCCAGGACCACAAATTCCATCTAGACACCGTTGTCCTAGAGCACACAAAAACTATACATACCTCGGCCTAAACCTCAGCACACCACAGGTAACTTCCACAAAGCTGTGAACGATCTGAGAGACAAGGCAAGAGGGCATTCTATGCCATCAAAAGGAACATAAATTTCAACATACCAATTAGGATCTGGCTAAAAATACTTGAATCAGTCATAGAGCCCATTGCCCTTTATGGTTGTGAGGTCTGGGGTCCGCTCACCAACCAAGATTTCACAAAATGGGGACAAAACACCAAATTGAGACTCTGCATGCAGAATTTCTGCAAAAATATCCTCCGTGTACAACGTAGACACCAAATAATGCATGCTAGAGGCAGAATAGGCCGATACCCACTAATTATTCAAAATCCAGAAAAGAGCCGTTAAATTCTACAACCAACCTAAAAGGAAGCGATCCCAAACCTTCCATACAAAGCATCACCCTACAGAGAGATGAACCTGGAGAAGAGTCCCCTAAGCAAGCTGGTCCTGGGGCTCTGTTCACAAACACACCCCACAGAGCCCCAGGACAACAGCACAATTAGACCCAACACAATCATGAGAAAAACAAAAAGATAATTACTTGACACATTGGAAAGAATTAACAAACAAACAGAGCAAACTAGAATGCTATTTGGCCCTAAACAGAGAGTACACAGTGGGCAAATACCTGACCACTGTGACTGACCCAAACTTAAGGAAAGCTTTGACTATGTACAGACTCAGTGAGCATAGCCTTGCTATTGAGAAAGAGCCGCCGTAGGCAGACATGGCTCTCAAGAAGACAGGCTATGTGCTCACTGCCCACAAAATGAGGTGGAAACTGAGCTGCACTCCTAACCCTCCTGCCCAATGTAATGACCATATTAGAGACACATATTCCCTCAGATCACACAGATCCACAAAGAATTCGAAAACAAATCCAATTTTGATAAACTCCCATATCTACTGGGTGAAATTCACAGCGTGTGCCATCACAGCAGCAAGATTTGTACTGTGCCTGTTGCCACAAGAAAAAGGGCAACCAGTGAAGAACAAACACCATTGTAATACAACCCATATTATGTTTTCATTTATTTTAACTTGTGTGCTTTAACCATTTATTACATTGCATACAACACTGTATATATATAATATGACATTTGTAATGTCTTTATTGCTTTTGAAACTTCTGTATGTGTAATGTTTACTGTTTAATTTTTATTGTTTATTTCACTTTTGTATATTATCTACCTCACTTGCTTTGGCAATGTTAAACACATGTTTCCCATGCCAATAAAGCCCTTGAATTGAATTGAATGAATTGAATTGAGAGAGAGAGAGAGAGAGAGAGAGAGGAGACGAGCGAGAGAGAGAGAAGAGAGAGGAGAGAGGAGAGGATGAGAGGGAGAGGAGAGAGAGAGAGAGAGAGAGAGAGAGACTGAGAGAGGAGGAGAGATGAGACGAGAGACGAGGCAGAGATGAGAGACGACAGAGACGAAGGAGTTGAGAAAAGAAGAGGAGATGAGGAGAGACTGATGGAGACGAGCGACGAAGAATGATCGATCGGACGAGAGGAAGATCGAGAGAGAGAGAGAGAAGGAGCAGAGAGAGCAGAGAGAGAGAGACCGGGCACTAAGGCGTGCCCATGGAGGCTGGTGCTCAGCTGAACAGGACGGGATATCACAGCTCACAACTGCCAAACATGGACCGACACATCGTGTGAGTGTGTGTCTGTGTGTGTGTGTTTGTGATTAGGGGTGGAGCTAGTGTCTGTGTGTGTGGGGATGGCGTGGGGTGGGGTGGGGGTGTTAAGGTGCCATCGGCCTAACATCGACTCAACATGATTGTTTGCGAGCCTCAACACCACAGAAACCTACTTAGCTCAAGCAAGATAGGGAAGGCATTGTAGATCGGGGAATCGTCATATTGAAGAGTAGACTGCTAGTATCTGTGAGTATTTTGCATCCCAAATGGCACCCTATTCCCTATATAGTGCACTACTTTTGACCAGACCCTATATAGTGCACTACTTTTGACCAGAGCCCATAAAAGTAGTGCACTATGTTGGGAATAGAGTGCCATTTGGGACACAAACTAGATCTGTAAGTATGACTTTCCACATAAAACACCTCAAGCTGTCCGGCTGGAGAATGGAGGGAGACAGGGATATAACGGGTGAGCTGGGGATTTGAACAATCCTGAATGTGGGAGACATGTGTGACTGGAGACATAGAGGCCTCAATCTCTATTGTGTGTGTGTATGTGTGTTTGTGTGTGTATGTGTGTTTGTGTGTGTATGTGTGTTTGTGTGTGTATGTGTGTTTGTGCGTGTGTGTGTGTGTGTGTGGATGTGTGTGTATGGGCTTTACTCCAGGCCATTGTGGGTTAGTTAGAGTCCATAAGCAATCATGTTGCCCTGTATCACAGTAACTCCCTTCACATATGAAAGGGGGTCCCTATTATGGAGTTGTTAAAGCTGCAAAGCTGGTTATATGGATGTGTAAAGCACTTCAATAAACATACTTTCAAGTACTACTTAAGTCGTTTTTGGGGGTATTTGTACTTTACTTTACTATTTATATTTTTGACAACTTTTAATTTTACTTCACTACATTCCTAAATAAAATGATGTGCTTTTCACTCCATACGTTTTCCCTGAAACCCAGAAGTACTCATTACATTTTGAATGCTTAGCAGGACAGGAAAATGGTCTAATTCACACACAAGAGAACATCCCTGTCATCCCTACTGCCTCTGATCTGGAGGATTCACTTGCTTAGTTTGTAAATTTGTCTTAGTGTTGGAGCATGCCCCTGGCTTTCCGTAAATTAAACAAAACAAGAAAATGGTGCAGTCTGGTTTGCTTAATATAAGGAATTTTAAATGATTTATAATGTACTTTTACTTTTGATACTTTAGTATATTTTAGCAATTACATTTACTTTTAATACTTAAGTATATTTAAAACCAAATACTTTTAGACTTTTACTCAAGAAGGATTTTACTGGGTGACTTTCACTTTTACTTGAGCCGTTTTCTGTTAAGGTATCTTTACTTTTACTCAAGTATGACAGCTGGGTACTTTCCCCACCACTGCACATACATACACACACACCTGTTGGAACCAACATGATCTGACGTTTTGGCCAATTTAACTTAAATTGCAGACTTTTGTCCACGTCAAATTTCGAAGTTGCTCCAAATGTCAAGTTACTGTGAGGAAGTGAAAACTGAAGTGGTACTGGAACGCCACGTGGTCTGCTTAGACGCGTAGCTGGAACACCACAGGGTCTGTTAAGAGGTTACTGGAAAGCCAGTGCGTCTGTTTAGACCGTACTGGAACACCAGTGGTCTGTGTAGAGGTACTGGAACACCCAGTGGTCTTTAAGAGGTACTGAAAAGCCAGTGGTCTGTTAGAGGTACTGGAACGCCAGTGGTCCTGTTAGAGGTACTGGAACACCAGTGGTCTGTTAGAGGTACTGGAACACCAGTGGTCTGTTAGAGGTATAAAAGCCAGTGGTCTGTTAGAGGTACTGGAAACACCACGTGGTCTGTTAGAGGTACTGGAAGCCAGTGGGTCTGTTAGAGGTACTGGAACACCAGTGGTCTGTTAGAGGTACTGGAACACCAGTGGTCTGTTAGAGGTATCTGGAACACCACGTGGTCTGTTAGAGGTACTGGCAAAGCCAGTGGTCTGTTAAGAGGTACTGGACACCAAGTGGTCTCGTTAGAGGTACTGCGAACACCAGTGGTCTGTCTAGAGGTTCTGCGAACACCAGTGGTCCTGTTAGAGGTACTGGAACACCAGTGGGTCTGTTAGAGGTACTGGAACACCAGTGGTCTGTTAGACGGTACTGGAACAGCCAGTGGTCTGTTAGAGTACTGGAACGCCAGTGGTCTGTTAGAGGTACTGGAACACCAGTGGTCTGTTAGAGGTACTGGAAAACGCCAGTGGTCTGTTAGAGGTACTGAAAAAGCCAGTGTCTGTTAGAGGTACTGGAACACCAGTGGTCTGTTACGGTACTGGAACCACCAGTTGGTCGCTTTAGACCGTAACTGGAACCATGGGTCTGTTTAAGAGGTACTGGAAAACCAGTGGTCTGTTAGAGTACTGGAACACCAGTGGTCTGTTAGAGGTACTGGAACACCAGTCGGTTCTGTTAGAGGTACTGGAACACCAGTGGTCTGTTAGAGGTACTGGAACACCAGTGGTCTGTTAGAGGTTACTGGAACACCAGTGGTCTGTTAGAGGTACTGGAACACCAGTGGTCTGTTAAGAGGTACTGGAAAGCCAGTGGGTTCTGTTAGAGTGTTACTGGAACACATTGGTGTCTGTTAGAGGATACTTCGGGAACACCAGTGGGTCTGTTAGAGGTCAAGCCTGCTGAACACCAGTGGTCTGTTAGAGGTACTGGACACCCAGTTGGCTCTGTTAGACGGTACTGCGAAAACCAGTGGTCTGTTAGATGGTACTGGAACGCCAGTGGTCTGTTAGACGGTACTGGAACACCAGTGGTCTGTTAGAGGTACTGGAACGCCAGTGGTCTGTTAGAGGTAACTGCGAACGACCAGTGGTTCTGTTAGAGGTACTGGAACACAGTGGTCTGTTAGAGGTACTGGAACACCAGTGGTCTGTTAGAGGTACTGAAACCAGTGGTCTGTTTAGAGGTACTGGAAAAAGCCAGTGGTCTGCTTAGGAGCTACTGGAAAGCCAGTGGTCTGTTTAGGCATGGTACTGGAACACCAGTGTCTTCTGTTAGAGAGTACTGGAACACCAGTGGTCTTGTTAGAGGTTACTGGAACACCAGTGCGTTCTGTTAGAGCGTACTGGAACACCATGTGGTCTCGTTAGAGGTACGGGAACGCCAGTGTCTGTTTAGGAGCGTACTCGAACACAGTGGTCTGTTAGAGGTACTTGGAAAAGGCCAAGTGGTCTGTTAGATTCCTTGTACTGGGTGAATAGTCCAGTGCGTCTGTTAGACGCGTACACCTGAACGCCACGTTGGTCTGTTAAGAGCGTTACTGGAACACCAGTGGTCTGTTAGACCGGTACTTGAAAAATGCAGTGGTCGTGTTAGAGCTACTGGAACGCCAAGTTGGTCTCTGTTAAGATACTGCGGAACCACCAGTCGGTCTGTTTAGATCGGTACTGGAACACCAGTGCCGTCTGTTAGAGCGTACTTGCGAACACCAGTGTCTGTTAGACGAGGTACTGGGAACACAGTGCGGTCCTGTTAGTAGGTACGGGAACGCCTCCAGTGGTCTGTTAGATGCGTACTGGAACGCCAGTGGTCCTCTGTTAAGAACGGCTACTGGGAACGCCCAGGGTCTGTTAGATGGTACTGGCAACACCCCAGTGCGTCTGTTAGAGGTACTGAAAAGCCAGTGGTCTATTAGAGGCTTCCTGGTGGTGCTAGCCTAATGAGAGCCCAGAAACAACTGAATATCACAAATGTTGCAACAACAATAACTTCTGATTTCACCAGCCCATTAACAAGAGAGGGAAATAGACTGTTCAGAACCAGAGGAGGAAAATAGTTTGCAGTGTGTATGTGTGTGTGTGTTTGTGTGCGTGTGTATGTGTGAGAGAGAGAGATAGTGTAACATCTCTCGTCAGAAGGCATGGACCAAAGCGCAGCGTGGTAAGTGTTCATGATATTTTATTTCTCAAAAACACTCGAACAAAATAACAAAGTGAAAAAAAACAAAAAACAGTTCTGTCAGGTGCAGACACTAAACAGAAACTAACTACCCACAAAACCCAACGGAAAATGACAATTTATATATGATCCCCAATCAGAGACAACGATAGACAGCTGCCTCTGATTGGGAACCACACAAACATAGAAATAAAGAAACTAGAATGCCCACCCTAGTCACACCCTGGCCTAACCAAAATAGAGAATAAAAGCCATGACAGATAGAGTGTGTTGTTGTGTTGCTGATAACAGACTTATTTGTTCATGTGTGCATGTTGGTGTGGGTTTTGTGTTTTCTATGTTTGTACACACACATAATGTCTGTCTTGACTTTGTTTTTGCATAGAAACGTTTAGAAACATCTTCCTCACCTTTTGTTATTGACATGTTAAGTTCCTTGAAATACATTTGTTGTAACAAATGTGCTATATAAATAAAGTTCGGTTTGATTTGATGATTGAGGTTGAGTACTGTATGTGAGTAAGTAAAATCAAATCAAATCACATTTTAATTTGTCACATACGCCGAATACAACAGGTGTAGACCTTACAGTGAAATGCTTACAAGCCCGTAACAAACAATGCAGTTTTAAGAAAAATAAGTGTTAAGAAAGTATTTACTAAAATAAACTGAAGTAAAAAAAAWAAAAATTTAAAGAAGAAAATATAAAAATAACTAATAATTAAAGAGAAAAAATTAAATAACAGTAGCGAGGCTATATACAGGGGGTACCGGTACAGAGTCAATGTGTGCGGTACAGGTTAGTCGAGGTAATTGAGGTTATATGTACATGTAAGTAGAGGTAAAGTGACTATGCATAGATAATAAACAGCAGCAGTGTAAAAATAGGGGGTGGGGGGCGGGGTCAATGCAAATAGTCAGGGTAGCCACTTGATTAGCTGTGTAGTCTTATGGCTTGGGGGTAGAAACTGTTAAGTGTGCCTTGCGGTCGGAGGCCGAGTAGTTGCCATACCAGGTGGTGATGCAACCAGTCAGGATGCTCTTGATGGTGCAGCTGTAGAACTTTTTGAGGATCTGAGGACCCATGCCAAATCTTTTCAGTCTCCTGAGGGGGAATAGGTTTTGTCGTGCCCTCTTCACGACTGTCTTGGTGTGTTTGGACCATGATCGTTTGTTGGTGATGTGGACACCAAGGAACTTGAAGCTCTCAACCTGCTCCACTACAGGCCCGTCGATGAGAATGGGGGCGTGCTCGGCCCTCCTTTTTCTGTAGTCCTTTGTCTTGATCACGTTGAGGGAGAGAGTGTGTGTGTGTGTCTTCAGTGTTTTGAAGAGTATGTGTATGCCTAACTATACGTGTGTGTTCAATGTTCCTATATGTGTTCACATTTGCAAGACTCCTCTCTGTTATTCATTCCCTGCTCCTGTCATTCAACATAGGAATAAGGTGAGCATTGTTCTGAAAACTTGCTACATTTGTATTGCTCTGCACATTGGAAGAAGTGTGTGTGTGTGTGTGTGTGTGTGGTGTGATGCTTGTCGCATGTGTGCCGTCGTTTCCTCGTCTGACTTTGGTTACACACATGATGTGTCCGTCTGTTTCTATGCATGTTAGCAGAAATAGTCAGAAAGCCTCCCTATCCACAGACTTCATAAAGCGCTGGCCTTTTCTTAACCATCCTGGTGGTGCATTGCTGCTGTTCAGATCCACATTCTGACCCAGGACTACCTGTGTTACCAGCCTGTACTGGACTGAGGGAAGGAGAGAGAGATGGAAAGAGAGAGAGACAGAGAGAGAGAGACGAAGAGGAGCAGAGAGAGAGACGAGGAGGAGGAGGGAGAGAGAACCAGCAGATGAGAGAAGAGGACCGAGAGAGAAGAGACGGCTGCCGCGACGCGCGACGAACGAGAGAGAGAGACGAGGAAGGACTGAGAGACGGAGAAGGAGGAAAGGAACCAAGAGACGCACAAGATAAGCAACCGCAAAAGAAAGCACAAGACACAGCGAATAGAAAGAAAAGAAAGAAGAAAGATAAAGAACAAAAAACCCAAACAGACAGAAGAAACAGAAAAAGAAAGAAAAGACTGACACAGACAGACAAACAGACAGCAGCCATACAACAGAACAGACGGACACAACAACAGACACAACCAAACCAGACCAGACCAACAGACCAAACCAACCAACAAAACAAAAACAAACTGAGAACAGAAACAACCAAGAATAAGAGCGGGGACTGAGCCGCCCGAGTAACAACAACACTACAAAAAAAACACATTTTATAAGGATCAACCAGGACACCACACACAGACAATCCACCGCACCAGGCGCACCCACGACTGAACTCAGCTCCTCGAGGGATGGGGATACACAACTTTCTACAATGAAACCAAAACACTGGGTGACGCGCCATACTCCCCATTTCGCTCGAACCACACCCCCAGATTAATCATCCAGATGGCCTTAGCTGAACCTTATTCAGATGCTTAGCTGATACCTTATTAGATGCTTAGCTGATACCTTATTCAGATGGCCTTAGCTGACTACCTTTATTCAGATTGGCTTAGCTGTATACCGTATTCAGGATGGCTTCAGCTGATACCTCTATTTCAGATGGCTTAGCTGATACCTATTCAGATGGCTAGCTGATACCTTATTCAATGGCTTAGCTCATACCTTATCAGATGGCTTAGCTGATACCTTATTCAGATGGGCCTTTAGGCTGATACCTTATTCCAGATGGCTTAGCTGATAACCTTATTCAGATGGGCTAGCTGATACCTTATTCGGATGGCGTTAGCTGATACTTTATTCGATGGCTTAGCTGATACCTTATTCGGATGCTTAGCTTGATACCTTATTCAGATGGCTTAGCTGATAACCTATTCGATGGCTTAGCTGATACTTATTCGGATGGCTTAGCGTGGATACCTTATTCGGATGGGCTTAGCTGATACCTTATTCGATGGCCTTAGCTGATACCTTATTCGAGGGGCTTAAGCTGACTACCTTATTCGGATGGCTAGCTATACCTTATTCGGATGGCTTAGCTGACTACCTTATTCAGATGCGTAAGCTGATACCTTATTCAGCATGGCTTAGCTTGCATACCTTATTCAGATGGCTTAAGCTGATTAACCCTTATTTCAGATGCTTAGCTATACCTTATTCAGAGGGCTTAGCTGATACCTTATTCGGATGGCTTAGCTGATACTTATTCGGAATGCTACTGATACCTATTTCAGATGGCTTAGCTGAATACCTATTCAGATTGGCTTAGCTGATTCCTTATTCAGATGGCTTAGCTGATACCTTATTCAGATGGCTTAGCTGGCAACCTTAATCAGATGCTTAGCGAATTACCTTATTCGGATGGCTTAAGCTGATACCCTTATTCAGATGGCTTAGCTCGATACCTTATTCAGATGGCTTAGCTGATTCCTTATTCAGTGGGGCTTAGGCTGAACACCTTACTCAGAACTTGCAACCATGCGACTTAGCTGATACCTTATTTCAGATGGCTTAGCTGATGACCCTATGCGGATCGGCTTAGCTTGATACCTTATTCGGATGGCTTAGCTTATACCTGATTCAGATGGCTTAGCTAATACCTTATTTCAGAACTTAGCTGATTCCTTATTCAGATGGCTTAGCTGATACCTTATTTCGGATTGGCTTACTTAAATACCTTTATTCAGCATGGACTTAGCTGATACCTTATTCAGATGCGCTTAGCTATACCTTATCAGATGGCTTAGCTGATACCTTATTCCAGATGGCTTAAGCTGATACCTTATTCAGATGGCCTTAGCTGATACCTTATTCAGATGGCTAGCTAGATACTCTATTCAGATGGCTAGCTGATACCCTTATTTCAATGGCTTAGCTGATTACCTTATTCAGATGGCTTAGCTGAATACCTTATTCAGATGCTTAGCTGATACGCTTATTCAATGCTTAGCTGATACCTTATTCGATGCTTACCTGATACCTGATTCAGTGGCTTAGCTATACCTTATTCAGATGCTAGCTGATACCTTATTCAGATGCCTTAGCTGATTACCTTATTCAGAGGCTTAGCTGATAACGCTTATTTCAAGATGCTTAAGCTGTGTACATCTTTAACAGTAAGGGATTATTGAATAAAAAACAATAATACAAATGTCTGGCTTATTCTGTTGAAAAAAATGATTAAATGTACATATTTTTCGGACTGTTTTACATTACGTACAGTCTCAGCTCTTGGGTTTATTATGCACCACCATAAATGGGCTATTATAGTAGATTGTAATCTTTGTCGTGGGAAGTGTGCTGAAAAAATCTGAATAAAATTAAAAAAAAATATATAT
Source organism: Salvelinus sp. IW2-2015 (assembly GCF_002910315.2). Lineage (NCBI taxonomy): Eukaryota > Metazoa > Chordata > Actinopteri > Salmoniformes > Salmonidae > Salvelinus > Salvelinus sp. IW2-2015. Next base: position 22,496,382 of record NC_036870.1, read on the forward strand.
TGTGACAGATGGCAGGAAGAGGTGAGGGGAGTGTTATTGAAGGGAATACCTTGCAGCCCGGCTTGCCCTCCCACCCCCGAGCCTTATATGGACTTCCTGCCCCAACGAGGCGAGCCTTGGGTCATATAAACCAGGAGTGCTTTGGGATAAAAGAGAAGGCGGTCTGCCCCGACAAGAATAAGAGCGGACATGAGACCTTTGAGAGGGAAACGCATTATGTGGCAGCCAATAGTCCCGGCCAGTGGCGTGCATCTGTATGGCAATCTGTCGGCAAGTGTGGCATGAAGAGTGTGAGAAGAGGAGAGAAACTCCTCCTGCGCGTGTAGATCTTTACCCATCAGTGACGCTGGAACCTGTCTTCAATACCCCCACTGTGTAACTGAACCAGCGATTGCTGCAGGACCCGAGGTTAGGATTCCCTGGAGAACGGAATAGACAAATAGAACCATGGAATTGTGTGAATTGAAATGGTTGAATTGATACCCCCTTTTTCCCAGTGTGCACATAATCCCTAATAAAAAACTCCATTTCGCATTCTAGGTGGCACCATTGCGCGTGTTTGCGTTATTGAATTTGGTGAATTGAAAACCCACACTCTTGAACCTGCTACATGTAGTGGAAAATGTGGGCAAAACTCAAAACTCAGGTACACTAAACTAGGCACAGAGCACCATCGAAGCAACTGTAAACAGCTGGTGGAGGACGAACAAGCCCAGCAGGGCGTATGCATGTCGGTGAGCTGCTGGCGGCAAACTCAGCAGATCCTAGCAGAGCCCGCTCTCCTGTCGAGCTGAACTCAGCCCAGCGACCAGCCGCCCCAGGCCGGCATGGCTGCAGGGTGCAGCAGTCTCTCGTCCCAAACCGCGTGAGCGTTTATACTGAACTGACAGAGGCTGACGGACATCGAGGCTTCCATCACCTGATACAACATTCAAACCCTCCAAGCCTTCAGAGGACGGCGGGCTAGGGCCGAAATGGCGAGACCCCCCTAAGAGCAATGGCCAGCCTGCTAGACACACTTCCTGTCAGGCGCGCACAGACCTATTCAGGACTCTGGACGGCTACAGGCGACAGACATTATGAAGGGCTGAAAAAAAGGAAATCGCGCGCGCTGGTATGGCGCCTCACCCTTGATTAGAGGGCACAAAGATTCCATCGTCGGCGTATGATCCTACAGCACCCCCCGATCGCAAAATCCATGATCTAATTAGGGCTGGCAAGAGCTAGCTAACTGCTAACCGCTTGACGCTGATCCATGCGTAGAAAGAGGTTGTCATAGATCCAATTTCCACCTCTCTTCCCTTTCAAAGCTAAAAGTTAGCAAGCTAACCTGCAGAGCGCAGATCAACTGGTGGGAACTGGTGCAAGGACAACAGTGGCTTTGAAGGTCCTACGCAAGCGGGACAAATGGAAGCGCGACCTTCACCGCCGAGAAAGGAGCAAAAAAAAGGCAGAGGACCTTGCCAGGGCCCCGGCCAAAGGATGGGGGAAACAAAACAGCTAGCTGGCCCGAAGACGACGCCCCCTTCCTGAAACCTGGACAGCGGATATGCTACGAGTGCTGGTGAGTCCGGGACACGATTGCCGGGAACCTGGAACGTCGCCCTTGTCCCCGAACCTGGCGTACACCGTGGCCATCATGTGCATACACAGGTTGAGACCAAGGACTACAACAGTCCTCCATCTACAGCCACAAACAGACCTCCATCCCTCCATCTACAGACCCACAGCACCACTTGGTAGTGGAGTCGTCCTGAAGCCTGCCTGTGCCCATCCTTATCGGGAGGGTAGTTCCCGACTGTTCGCCAACCGTGTGGACCAGTATCTCCGGAGAAGTGGGGAAACCCAGAAGGGGCGAGGGAAGCCGGAAGAGGTGAGAGGGACCACCAGAAGGAGGAATACCCTAAATATGTGGATCCAGGAAGTGGACCCGCCAGCGATCAATTAGACCCTTTCGGAGGGTGACACCATCCGAGGATGAAGCCAGACTGTGGGAAGAGGTGTGAGCCTGAAAAACAGTTCCCGATGGACCATGACGTGGCACCAGAGCCCACCTCTCTAGCGGGGCCGCGTTCGGGCACGGCCCAAACTGGAGGATACCAACTTGCAGCGCTCTCTAGCAGGTGACACGTGGATGGACGAAAGACGTGTCTGGTGAGTGGATGTGGACGACTCACGCTATCTCGCCCATCTCTCTCACTCAAAGCGAACAATGTGGATCAGGCTACAGCGAATGAAGAACAAACCTGTACGCTGCATGGAGTTGTTTTGCCCATTCGTCTCTTTGCAACCCTGTCCTGCGATGTAGCGCACCATCCCTACGCTTCTTGGGGCGTCCCTGAGGGGTACGCAGTGAGACTCCGTAAGGTTCTGTACATACTTAGCGACCTCGTATAGGCATAGTCCCATATATACATAGCGGGTGGGAGCTTGCGGGAGCGCTGAAAGAGAGCTTAGTGCAAAGGGAGCATGTACTGGCCGCAGACATCGACACCCCGGACTCGCGAGTCCAAGTCACCAGTGGCGCACACACAACCACACCTTCGCAGGCCCCTTAAATACCCCACCCCCACTTATTCAGTCCCTTCCAGCAGATCCGCAATGCGACCTGTGGATATCTACCTAAGAGCAACCTTGGGCACCAATACATCCAAGGTGATTCTGGATTATCCACCGGGTTACCCGAACCCATTCCCGCTGCGCACCATGGCCACCAAGGAATCGCACGTGATTTGGCCCATGCTCTCCATCTCTAGTCTTTCCATTCTCTCTCTCCTCCTCGCAGATCTCCCACGACAGGGCACTAGGCTAACACAGTGAGTTAGTCTTGTGCGCAGATACCCAGAAGTGTGGGATCAACCCCGCTGTAACTCAGGCACGCAAATCATGAAAATCTATGTCAAACCACAATCTGAGAAAACTGGGTTAACAGGAAAAAGGCCCCAGCGCTTTTATTCACTCAGTAGTCGCGCAGGCCGTCCAAGCGGCCTTATTCATGCCCACCCTGCAGACCGATTAGTGTCTGGCGTTAAAGGCGATGTGACAAATAGATTAACAAAATATCGAACCCTGAAAGCAAATGCTAAACACACACAACACACAGTAAGGGTATGATGGGATATACACTACATGCCAGTATGAATGATCTATTGCGAAGAGAAGGTCCAAAATGTAGTGGGAAATGCGCGGAGGCCCCATGTGTTGGTACGCCAAACACCATGCCACGCATGGCACCATTCGCATCTGTAATGATTTTATCAGCGTAAATTAATCTCAAAGTTCGACACCTACCCGATGCCCTGAATTTATGAATGAATCTAACGGCTAACAAGAACCCGCCCAAAATTTATCAGCATGCTGCAAACCTGACGAAGGTTACTTGGCAGGTGACCCTAGCTCCCGAGGGCACGTAAAAAAAAAACTGCTTTCGGCCACCCCTGACTGGCGTCCATTACAAGAAGCTGCCCCTTTGGGCTGCACGGGGACCCCAGGCCACCTTCCAGAGGTTGATGCGATCGATTCTCCGTCCCAAATCGGTGAGTACGCAGGGACCTACACCCTTGCCATGCCGCTCGGCCATCGCTCATCAAGTATACTTAACATAGTGTACATATTCATATTCCACCCCCTTTAGATTTGTGTGTATTAGGTAGTTGTGAATTAGATACTTGTTAAATATTACTGTATTTCTAGGGGGTTTTGTAGAGTTCATGGGGTTTGTGTTCAGTTAGTTGTTTAATGTAAGTCTATGGTTGCCTGGATTGCGTTCTCAATTAGAGAAGGCTGTCATTAGTTGTCTCTTTATGAGAGCTCCATATTTAGCAGCCATAGACATTTAGGTAGGTTGTGTAATTGTCTATGTTTGACGTTAGTAGCTTGTGTCTGCACTTTCGTTAGTTAGGCTTCACGGTTTTCGTTTTGTTAGTGTGTATTTAGTGATCGTGTTCATTTTCAGTCATCTAATAGGAAGATGTATCTATATCACGCTAGCGCCTTGGTCTCGCGTTCACGAAACGACGATCGTGACAAAAGCAAAGCAGATGTGACACAAACAATAAACACCAAGAGCTTACACATGGAATAAACAAACGTACAGTCAATTAACCACATAGAAAGTCGTATATACAGAGTGTTGCAAAATGAAGTAAGTGTAGGGAGGTAAGGCAATAAATAAGCCATGGTGGCGAAATAATTACAATTCGCAAATAAACACTGGGAGTGAAGGATGTGCAGATGTATTGAATGTGCAAGTTAGAGATACTGGGGGTCCAAAGGAAAAATAAAATATATATATATAGTATATTGGGATGAGGTCATTGGATGGGCTTATTTACAGATGCCTTATTACAGGCTGCAATGATCTATAAGCGGCCTCTGATAGCTGATGCTTAAATTTATGAGGGAAACACATACACCACATAACAACAGCTACATCACACCACAAACCTTACAACAAGTCTGAACTATCATATGCCAAAACCTCCACCTACCTTACCCAGCACCATCTATCACACACACACACAGGCCAGACACTGCGAGAACTTCGCAGGAAGCTGGGCCAGAAAGGAAAGGACATTGAGCTATCTGGGAATGGTAAGACCCAGTGTTTTGAATTTATCAAGCCTCTGGAGCGCATGCTACGGAGTGGGTGCTGCTATTGTGACCAGTGAGCTGAGATAAGGCCGCAGGTTTAGCCTAGCAAGGACTTATAGATGACCTGGAGCCAGTGGGTTGAAGGCCACAAAATTTGAATTAGACGTCGAGAGCCCTAGCCCAACGAGATGCAATACAGTTCACTAGTGCGGTGTGGGTAAATTACTCTGAGTGGAGGGCAGCTGTTGGTGATGAAAAACGGATGGCCACCTGTGATAGACTGCATACAAAATTTGTTGAGTAGAGTGTTGGAGGTACTTTGTAGTATTGGAGATTCACACCAAAGATCCAACAGAAGATGCGGCAGTCTTAGCAAATGGTTAGTAGAGCACTACAGTTAATACGAGAGGGGATGAGTTATGCCAGCATGAGTGAAGTGTAGTCAGACCTTCTCGAGTCTGCAGAAATACGGAAGCCCGGTTGACTTGTAATTTTTTAGGGACATCTTCAGGGCAATATAGCTCCTTAATGTGCAGTCTGGAAGGAAGAGTATTCAACATGCTCTAAGACCAAGGACACCACACCACACCTACAACGGTACTTCTCCTCATGTTTCCACATATTCCTAAGTTCAGAACCGTCCAGAGAGTAGTGATGGTCGGCAGGCGGGCAGATATGGGCCACAAGCGACTGACGTCGATAGGAAGAAGCACAATAGCATTTTAGAGGGTTTACACTTGCACTTAGCAACGTTAGGGAAGTCCACAACGGAAGGAGTTAGAAATATGGCATGAAGCCTCGTCTGGAGGTTAGTGTCCCAAAAGAGGACGGGTCGAGACAAAGGTATACAGAATGTGTCGTCTGTGATAGCAAGGCTGGATCAGAGAATCACCCAGCCGCCCCACACAAAGCGATATCATTGATCGACGCCGAACTTAAAAAGTTGCCGGCCCGAAGATATTGACACTGTGGCACCTCCCATCAGAGATGCACAGTAGATCCGTGTGAACAACAGTGCCCGCCGATTGTGACATGACTGAACTCCTAATCTGATAGAGTAGTTGGTAGTGAACCATGGGCGAGAGGCCAGATCAGTTTTGAGTAATAGCCGCCCAAAGCTGTCTAATTGACGTTCCTCTTGGTGTCCACATCACCAAACAAACGAGTCATGCGTCCAAACACACCAAGACAGTCGTGAATAGAGGCACGACAAAATCTCTCTTTGCCCGATTAACACGCACACCTTGCACCAGTGATTGGACAGAAGTCGATACAGACCTTGGCCAAGTCAGATGAATACGGGAGATTGGCATGGGTC
>NC_036870.1:22502317-22512764 GCF_002910315.2 Salvelinus sp. IW2-2015
GAAAACATGCCCAGTTCCACTCTTCAACTCACGCTGTCACACAAGCTGCCCCCACACCACACGACACACACACACACATCACCACGCACGTACACCTCTGGGCGGTAACTGTGCCACAGCACCACACACACACACACACACACACACACACACCACACACACACACACACACACACACACACCCACAACACACCAACACACACACACACACACAGCCACACCACACAACACACATCACACACACAGCATCACCAACTCTAAACACACACCCGCATCTACCACAACGGCCATCACTGCCAAACAGCCCCCAAAACCATGCGAGCCGCACCGTACGCTGGCTTGGTTTGAAACACAACAGCCTACCTTTGCAACAACTTCTATGGTCCCCCCGGGTGCGGGCGGTTGGCAGGCCCCCAGGGCAGTGCTGTGTGTGTGGGTAGTAGTGGCATCAATGTTTCTGGCCCTTCGGCCCCAGCCATGGAGGTGCTGTGTCAGACGAGGTGTTTAGTTTTGTCAGGGCCTAAACCGATCATGAGCCAATACACACTAAGCTCAGGGAAAACATGCGCTTCAGTTGGGCCGCCTTCCTTCTTTCCACAGCTAACTCGAGAATGTTACATGAACAATAACGGCCACCAAAAAAAGAACATGTTCCTAAATTTTATAACAAGACCCCCACGTTCAATCAATTTCGTTTCAGCTCGCCACGGCCCGCAGCCCCTCAAACCGATCACAGCCGTCCCAGACCCGTGAACCCCACCCCATACCCAAACACACACACACACACACACACACACACATCACACACCACACACACAAACAACACACACACATTTCACACACACACACACACACACACAACACACACACAAGCACCTCACACACACACACACCACCACACCACACACACACACACACACACACACACACAACACACACACACACCACACACACACACACACACACCACACACACCACTCCCCCAAACAACAACACAAAAACTAGCACTCAACTTCTTTAATCAGACCTATGCAGATCTACTCAGGGTCAAAACATGCAGGAGTTGGTACTCCATACAAACTATTACTTTATTCACCAGCATCTGCAGATATTTATATTTAAAAACTATGTGCAACGCTTTTACCATACCTTCACACAATACTCGGCTGATACACACCCACGCACGCATGCACATGCACACACTCACACACACAGATAGTGGAACATCTGTCTCATAAACCCAGGGGTTGACAGACTGATGAGGTGGAGGAATAGGAAGAGCAGGAAAGAGGAGGTGCAGGGAGGTACATGGATGAGTAACCGGGTGGTAGCCCGGCTAGTAACAGTGACTAAGTTCAGGGCAGGGTACTGAGTGGAGGCCGGCTAGTGATGGCTACTTAACAGTCTGATGGCCTTGAGATAGAAGCTGTTTCTCAGTCTCTCGGTCCCAGCTTTCATGCACCTGCACTGACCTCACCTACTGGATGATAGCAGGGTGAACAGGCCGTGGCTCAGGTGGGAGGTCCTTGATGATCTTCTTGGCCTTCCTGTGACACCTGGTGCTGTCGATTTGTTCTTAACTGACTTGCCCAGTTAAATAAAGGTGCTGTAGATGTCCTGAAGGGCAAGCAGWTTGCTCCCTGTGATGCGTTGGGCTGAACGTACCACCCCCCTGCGGTTGTGGACGGTACAGTTGCCATACCAGGCGTTGATACAGCCCGACAGGATGCTCTCAATGGTGCATCTGTAAAAGTTTGGGAGGGTCTTAGGGGCCAAGCCGAAGTTCTTCAGCCTGCTGAGGTTGAAGAGGAGCTGTTGTGGCTTCTTCACCAAACTGTCTGTTTTGGGTGAACCATTTCAGAGTGATGTGTATGCCAAGGAACTTGAAACTTTTCACCTTCTCCACTGCAGGCCCGTCGATATGGACCATTTAGATTGATGAGGTGTTGGAAAAGGAAGAGCAGGAAAGAGGAGAGGAGTAATTTAGAAACAAGGGAGGAGCCCTCTTTAACCATCATTATTTTAACCAACATTGTCTCATTACAGAGAGATATGGTTGATGTTTGAGATGTGTGTATGAGAGAGAGAGAGAGAGAGAGAGAGAGTGAGAGGCCGAGAGAAAGATAATGAGAGAGAGATTATGAGAGAGAGAGAGAGAGAGAGAGAGAGAGAGAGCATGAGCGAGAGAGAAGAAGAGAGACCGAGAGTAGAGCCAGAGAGAGAAAACTGAGCCTGCACTTCCTACCTCAACTGCCAAGCACTGACACCATATTAGAGAGACATATTTCCCTCAGATTACACAGATCCACAAAGAATTGAAAACAAATCCCAATTTTGATAAAAAACTCCCATTATCTTCTCGGAGAATTCCACAAGCAGTGTGCCATCAATCAGGAGTCAGCAAGATTCTGTGTGACTGCCTGCTGCCAACAAAAAGCGGGCAACCAGTGAAGAACAAAACACCATTTGTAAATACAACCCATATTATATGTCTTACTTTATATTTAACTTGTGTGGCTTTAAACCATCTATGGTACAATTGTGTTACAGAACTACTTGTATATATATTCACCATATAACATACTGTAAGGTCTGTATTGTTTGAAACTTCTGTACTGTGTAATGTTTAACTGTTAATTTGTATTGTTTATTTCACTTTTGTATTAATAATACTACCTCACTTGCTTTGGCAATGTTAACACAACTGTTGTTCCCATTATGGCCATAAAGCCCCTTGAATTGGAATTGAGATTGAATTGAATGAGTAGACTAGTAAGAGAGAGAGAGAGAGAGAGAGAGAGAGAGAGAGAAGAGGAGAAGAGAGAGATGAGAGGGAGAGAGAGGATAGAGAGCGATAATGATGATGAGAGAGGAAAAATGTGTAACTGACTTATGGGTTCAGTTAGGTAAGACGGCAAGTGGAAGTACTTCAACTACCACTCTGACCAATCAGGCATACATCATAATCATCACTCTGAACCCAATCAGCCTACATCAATATCATCACTCTGACAATCAGGCCATTACATCATATCATCACTCTGACCAATCAGCCATACATGCATGACCATCACCAGCTGACCAATCAGCCATACATCATATCATCACTCTGACCAATCAGCCATACGTCATACTATCACTCTGACCAAACACTTACACACCACACTTACCAATCACATACACAATCATCATCTGACCAATTCAGCCAGTACATCATATCACACTCTGACCAATCATGCCATACATCATATCATCCACTCTGCCAAGTCAGCGCTACATCATACCTCACCACTCTGACGCAATCAGCCATACATTCATACCACCACTCTGACCAAATTCAGCCATTACATCAACACCACCTCTGACCAACTCAGCCACTACATCATACCACCACTCTGGACCAATCACCAATACATCATACCACCACTCTGACCAATCACCATGACATCATATCATCCACTCTGACCAATCAGCCATACATCATATCGATCACTCCGACATCCAACTCTAACTCTGACCAATAGCATACATCACTACCACACTCTGACCATCAGCCATACATCTATATCATCCTCTACCAATCAGCCATACATCATCACCACTCTGGACCAATCAGCCATACATCATACCACCACTCTCTGACCAATCAGCCATACATCAATACCACCACTGCTGACCAATCAGCCATACACATACCACCACATCCTGAACCCAATCAGCCATACATCATACCACACTCACCTACAATCAGTCATACCATTACATTTACATTACATTTACATTTAAGTTCATTTAGCAGACGCTCTTAATCCAGAGCGACTTCAACAAGTTGGTCATTCACCTTATGATGTCCAGTGGAACAACCACTTTAAAATAGATGCATCTAAATCTAAGGGGGGGGGGGGCGTTAGAAGGATTACTTTATCCTTATCCCTAGGTATTCCTTAACACGAGGTGGGGTTTCAGGTGTCCTCCCGGAAGGTGGTGATTGGATTCGCTGACTCCTGGCCGTCGTGGGGAGTTTGTTCCACCATTGGGGTGCCAGAGCAGCGAACCGTTTTGACTGGGCAGAGCAGGGAGCTGTACTTCACCAGAGTTGCATGAACGCAGTGCCTTGTTGGGTGTAGGGCCTGATCACAAAAAATAAAAAGAGCCTGAAGGTACGGAGGGTGCCCGTTCCCTCACAGCTCCGAGGCAAGCCACCCACTGGTCTTGTTAGCGGATGCGAGCTTCAACTGGAAGCCAGTGCGGAGAGAGGCGGAGGAGCGGGGTGACAGTGAAGCATTGGGAAAGTTGAACACCCACACGGCCTGCCGGCCGTTCTGGATGGAGTTGTAGGGGTTCTAATACGACACAGTGCAGGGACGCCAGCCAACAGCGAGTTGCAGTAAATCCGACGGGAGAATGAACAAGTGGCACTGGATTAGGCTGCGCGCTTCCTGTGGTGAGGCAGGTCGTACCTGCGAATTTGTAGAGCATAGAACCTACAGAACGGGTCCCGCCTTGATGTTGGTTTGAGAACGACCAGGGTGTTGTCCAGGATCAACGCCAAGTTTACGCCTCTGGGAAGGAGGACCCAAAGGATGATGTCAAGCGTTGATGGCAAAGATCATGGAACGCGCAGTCCTTCCCGCGGAGGAAGAAGCAGCCCGTTCTTGCCGAGGTTGCAGCTTGGAGTTAGGTAGAGTTGATACTCGTCTATCCACACACTGATATTGTGCCAAGACATGTCAGAGATGCGATTCGCCAACCTGGTTATCAGAAAGGGGAAAGGAGAAGATAATTGTGTGTCGCTGCTATGAGCAATGATAATGAATGAGACCATTGAGGATAGGACAGAGCTCAAAGTGAGACTTGGTTGTATATGCGAGAATAAGGAGAGTGGCCTAGAACTCAGAGCCTGGGGTAGCACCAGTTGGCTGAAGAGCACAGTGAGTGCGGAAGAAGATTCTCGCTCACGGCTCACTCGTGGATAGGAGCAGATACCTGTCATGTAAGGACGCAATCCACAGAGAGCGTGGGCCGCGCCGGAGATGCCTTTGGTACAAATTTTTACTCCAGGAGAGGGGTGGCAGATGGAGGATATGAAGGGATTGACGATTCTCAAAGGCAGTCCCTGAATAGGTCTAGAAGGAATGAGAGCAGGAGGAGAGAGAAGTTAGCTTTAAGCAAGTGCGGAGCTGCCTCCGTGACACAGAGAAAGAGCAAGTCTCAGTGAATGACTAGTCTTGAAACCTGACTGATTTGGATCAAGTAGGCATTGCTGCAGAGAGATAGCAGGAGGCTGGGTCCAAGGACGCACGTTCAAGAGTTTTGGAGAGAAAAAGAATAAGAATGAAGGGATTTAACTGGGTCTTGTAGTTGACATGAATCGAGGGATCGAGTGTAGGTTTTTTCAGAAGGGGGTTGGTCCAACATCCGCTCATCTCTGAAGGCGGGAAGGGACGTAGCCAGCGGTCAAGGATGAGTTGATGAGCGAGGTGTGAGTAGGGGAGAAGGAATCTCTCCGAAATGGTCCTGAGAGAAGAAAGGAGGGGATAGGGGTCAAGCGGGCAGGTTGTTGGGCGCCGCGGCCCGTTCACAAGACTGCGGAGCCATTTCATCTGGAGAGAGAGTGGGAGAAAGAGGTCAAAGCACAGGGTAGGGCAGTGGTGAGAGACCAGCGGTGTCGTTTTGACTTTGCAAATCGAAGGATCGGATGTCCTCAGACTTCTTTATTTTGAAAATGGTTGCACAGAAAGTCATTCCGCAAGAGGGAGGAGGGGGGGGGGAGGAGGGGCAGGGAGGATTTCAGGAGGTGAGCCGAACGAAGGTGGAAAGAGCTTCCTAGGGTTAAGAGCAGATGACTTGGAATATGTAGAGTGGGTTTTAGAAAGTGTGTCCTTTAGTCAGTAGAGACAGAAAAGGCTGTGAGAATAAAGAGAGTGGAGGGAAGTGAGAAAGATGAGCCCCAAGGTCCGCAGGGAAGGCGAGTTTGGTGCCCTCCATTCCGTTCTGCGTACCTGCCCGGAGCCCTGTTCTGGACCAATCAGCCATAGCATCATATTATCACTCTGGACCAATCACCATAGCTCATACCACCACTACTGACCCAATCAGCACACATCATACACCACTCTGACCAATCAAGCCATACATCATGACACCCTCTGACCAATCAGCCATACATCATACCACACTCTGACCAAATCAGCCATACATCATACCACCACTCTGAACCAATCAGCCCACTCAGCCATACATCATACCACGACTCTGACCAATCAGCCAAAACATAATATCATCACTCTGACAATCAGCCCACATCATACCACCACTCTGACCAATTCAGCCATACATCATATCATCAACTCTGACAATCAGCCAACCATTCATACCTGACCACTCCTGGACCAATCAGCCTGTACATATACCAACCACTCCTGACCAAATCAGCCAAATACACTCATAATCTTCTATCGTAGACCAATCAGTCTGATACATCATAACCCTACCTTCACTCTGTATATCCAATCAGCCAAACATCATATAAAATCACTACTGACCATCAGCCATACATCATACCACCACTCTGACATCAAGCCCTAATAACATCATATCTATCACCATGACCAATATCAGCCATTACATCATATATCACCTAACCAAATCAGCCTACATCATACATCAACTCTGTACCAATCAGCCCATGACATCATAGCCACCACGTTCGACCAATCTAAGCCATAACATCAATAACCACCACTACTGACCAACCAGCCAACAGTCATACCTAACTACTGAGCAATCAGCCATAATTCATACGCACCACTTGACAATCAGCCATACGTTCATACATCACTCTGACCAATCAGCCTATACCTCATATCATCACTCTGACCAATCAAGCCATACATCAATCATCACTCTGACAATCAGCATACACATATCAATCAGCTCTGACCAATCAAGCCATACATCAATTCATCACTACTGACCAAATTCAGCAAATAGCCATACCACCACTCTGCCGCCATACACAATCATTGCCATACTAGCTCATACACCACACTCTGACCAATCAAGCCATACAGTCATACACATCTCTGACCAAAAACAGCCAACATCATACACACACCACACCATACTAGATCAATCAGCTGAACATCAATACATCATTTACCATTCCACCTGCCAATCAGCCATACATCATACCATCACTCTGACCAATCAGCCCATACATCATAATCATCACTTCAACGCCGTGCAATCACTGACCAATCAGCCTACATCATCATATCCACTTGACCAATCAGCCATCATCATATCATCACTCTGACAATCAGCCATACATCATAATTCATCACTCTGACATCACATCTCAGACATCACTCCGCTACGTTTAATCAACTCTACCACGTTAAACCGTCTGCACAATCAGCCATACATCATATCATCATCTACCCTGTCAACCACACTCTGAACAGCCATACAGTCATATCATCACTCTGACCAATCAGCCATCACATATCATTACTCACAAATTCACCATCATCTATTACTCGACCCATTCAGCTACATACACCCTTCATTGCCACAACATACCACACTCTGTACAAATTCTTAGCCATACATCATATCATCACTCTGACCAATCATCAGTACATCATACTCACCTCTTGACCATCAGCCGATAATCATAAACCACTCTGACCAATCAGCCATCCATTCATATCATCACTCTGATCCAATCAGCCAGTACTCATACCACCGACTCTGACCAATTAGCCACCACATCATATCAATCACTCTGACCAATCAGCCATACATCATATCATCACTCTGACCAATCAGCCATACATCATACCACCACTCTGACCAAACCATGTGCCATAAAGGGCAATCAGGCATTTCATCCCCTGCTGCAACATCCATGACATACCACTGCCGCTGTCCTCCTGAGCGCACAACACACACACACACACACACACACATGCGCAGACATGCTCCTTTCTCCATTCAGGGAATTATGATGTCACTTCCTGAGTGGTCTGGAAATCCTATTTAAACCTAAAACATTTCATGTTCCCCAGGTTACAGCCACAAAGGACAATCCTAACCTCTGTGAGTGTGTTTGTGTGTGTAAGGGATTGTGTCTTGTAATAACTTCACCTCAAACCCCGCCCATGACTTACTATGCCCTACTGCCCCCACAGAACTCTCTCGTTAGACAAACTGAGGATAGCGGGGACATTTTGATAGAGCCTGTTCAGAAATCTGTTGGACACGCACACCAAAAACATAAAAACACCAAAATAATTATGTAAAACATAAATACACCAACAGCTACTGAGAATGATAGTATTATACTTATAGAGGTGAAATATTGCTTCTGGAGTAAAGTAACGGCTTCTAAACGGCTTGTACTGGCTGTTGTCCAGAGACACACACAGACACACAGACACAGACACACACACACACACCAGGAAAACCATACAGAAGATTCCAAAATACCCAACAGTTTATGTAAAACATAAATACACCAACAGCTACTGTTAGAATGATAGTATTATACTTCTAGAGGTGAAATATTGCTTCTGGAGGAAAGTAACAGCTTCTAAACGACTTGTAGTGGCTGTTGTCCAACAGAGCAAAGTTCAGCCAGCCTCCTTAACTCAGTACACTGGGATGGTCGGAACATTTCCCCTCTGACATTCCCAGTCGGGGAGCTCTGGGATGGAGGTGAGAGAGTAGAGCTACTGTAACGTCGAAAGATGAGGTCATACAGGAAAAGAAAGTTGAGGGCGGAGTGCACCTGGCTGTGTTGCCTTTCTGTCAGTTGGGTCTGACTCTGAGATGAGGAAATATTGGTTTTCTTTATTTTCTCTGCTGGCTCTTCCGCTCTGTGTCCGTTTCAGATGTGTGTTTGAAAGAGAGAGAAAGAAGAGAGTTAGCCGAGGAGAGAGACAGGGGGAGAGAGAGAGAGGGGGAGAGAGAGAGAGGGAGAAGAAAGAGAGACGGAGGGGGGAGAATAGAGAGAGAGAGGGGGAGGAGGGAGAGAGAGAAGACAGGGGAGAGAGAGAAGGAGGGGGAGAGAGAGAGAGAGGGGGAGAGAGAGAGAGAGAGAGAGAGAGAGAGAGAGAGAGAGAGAAGAAGAGAGAGAGAGAGAGAGAGGAGAGAGGAGAGAGAGAGAGAAGGGAGGAAGTGAGAGACAGGGGGGAGAGTGAGAGAGGTGGAGAGAGGGGGGAGAGGGGGAGGATGGGGGAGAGGAAGGAGAGGAGAGATCGGGCGAGAGAGGTAGAGGTAGACGGAGGGGTAGATGAGAGAGAGATGGGCCGGGACGCTGGGGAGTATTGGAGAGAAGTGGTGGGAGAGGGGGAGGGAATGGGATGTAGGTGAGAACAGGGGGGAGAGAGAGAGAGAGAGAGAAGAGAGAGAGCCAGAGAGAGAGCAAGAGAGGAAGATGGAGAGAGAGAAGAGAGAGAGAGAGATGAGGAGGAGAGGAGGAGAGGAGAGGGGAGAGATAGTAGGAAGAGAGAAGGGAGACGCGTGGTTACTCCGGGTGGGAGAGACAGAGAGAGAGGAATGAGCAAGACTGGTTGGGGAGAGGGAGAGACAGCAGAGAGAGAGAGTGAATGAGGAGAAAGAGAGAGGAGCAGGGGGAGAGAGAGCAAAAGAGGAGAGATGGGAATGAGAGGGAGAGAGAGAAAGAGAGGAGACAAGGAGGGAGAGAGAAGAGAGAAGAAAGAGAGAACAAGGGGGAAAGAGGAAGAGAGAGAGAGGAGGGAGAAGAGAAACAAAGAGAAATAGAGAGCAGAAGAGGAGAAAGAGAGGGGGGGGGGGGTGGGGGGGGGGGAAAGGGGGAGAAATGTGGGAGAAGAACGAGAGAGAGATAGAGGGTTAGGAAAAGGGTGGTAGTAGGGGGGAGGGGGCGGGGGAGGGAGGTGGGGAGGGTGGTGGGGGGGTGATAGGGCACGAGGGAAGGGAGGAGAGAGAAGAGACGAGCGGAGGGCGTTTGGACGAGGAGGTGAAGGGACAGAGCTGTTTGATTCGAGAATTACAAAAGAGGCGGAAAGTAGAAGAAGACAAATATAAAAATAAAGAAAGAATTAAGAAACAATCCATGGGAGGGATGGGGGGGACAGTGCGTAGAGGTGACCGGAGATAGAGAAGATGAAGGTATCGAACTAAAGGGACTTAATGAGGAGAGGGGAAGCATTAGGGGATATATGCTAGGTTGATTGGCGCTTGGGGCGAAAAGAGAGGAGGGTGAGAGAGAGGGGAGAGAGAAGGGAGATAAGAAAAACGATAGGTAAGACATATATTAAATGACCTCCATGAAATACAGGAATAGAGCCATTCAGACCCTGGGGGGAGAGAGAGGGAGAGAAAATAGTGAAGAAGGGTGGAGAGAGCAGAGGAGAGAGAGCGAGGATGAAGAGAAGAGTAGATATCGGGATGGGAGTGA
>NC_036870.1:22517784-22538855 GCF_002910315.2 Salvelinus sp. IW2-2015
GAGAGAGAGAGAGAGAGAAGAGAGAGAGAAGAAGAGAGAGAGAGAGAGAGAGAGAGAGAGAGAAGAGAGAACGGGGAGGGGGAGAGACAGAGAGAGAGTGGGAATGAGAGGAGAGACAGAGGAGAAAGAAGAGAGAGACAAGGGGAGAGAGGAGGAGGGGGAGGAGAAGAACAAAGAGAGAGACAAAGAGAGAAGAGAGAGGAGAAAAGAGAGAAGGTGAGAGAGGGATTGTGAGAGAGAGAGACGAGAGTAGAGAGAAGAGAAAGAAAGAAAGAAGAGTGAGAGAGAGAGAGAGAGAAGAGGGGGGGGGGGACAGGAACAGACACATCAACCCTATGATTTTTCTGTCTCTGCCTATGGTTCTCAACTACAACTACAGTGACTGTTTCTAGGTAGATTTCACAGTTCTAGCATCAGCTTAAGCCTACTAAATCCTATCCTTAACCATTGGTGGGATAGAAAACAAAACTGACCTGGGACCTGCATTTAGCAATAACTTCATCCTCCTCTGGATTCATCCAGAAGCAGCATTGTGTGCATTCCAAATGGCACCCTTTTCCCTATGTAATGCACTTCCTCTCTCTTCCCCCCTCTCTCCCCTTTCCCTATGTAATGCACTTCCTCTCTCTCTTTTCCCTATGTAATGGACTACTTTGACCAGAGCATAAAATAAGGAATTGGGTGACGATAGGATGCAGGAATTCTTTCACTGAATGAGCTGCTATCATACCTCTGTATTTTGGGCAAACTATCACAGCGCTCCATTGGATAGCAACCGTCTCTAACCAAGCTTGTGTCTGACGTCCTCGGACAAGCTCTTGTTTCATACGCATGGAAGCCAATGAGAGCTATGGCAAAAACAAAAAATTGTTTGTTAGCTAGTTAGCTAGCTCTCAGTGTCATTTGCCACCATTGAAAACGTTGCTTATGCTAAAGCTAGCGAGCCAATGGTTTTCTCCAGTGGTTTGAATGGGGAATTTGACTTCCCAGTAAAATGTTGTCAGAGTTTCAAACAGTTACCAAAGTGGCGTGGCTTAGAGTAAGATCAATGGTCTTTACACTTCACGAAGCAGTTAAAAGGTCAGTGGTCTGAGATAATTGTACTCTATGATCCTCCTCTGGATGAGTGAGCGCAAACAAAGACTCCCAGCAGAGCAGGAAAATGGGAATCCGCCTCTCCGCTGAAGTGAGCCTCTCTGGTGCTGAAATGTGAGAAGGAGACCATGCTAGGAAACGTGACTCTGGGGGTTAGAGGATCACAAGGATTGGGAGGGAGAAAGACAGATGGGATGTGACATCTAGGGTGCCATGGCTGTTTCCTTATGGGTAGAAAACGAATCCTGTCCCAAATGCATTTTGTACCTGTCCTAGTGGTCAGACTTGGGTCTTGGACCAGAGCACTGGGTATTGGGACAACATGATATTTGGTTATTTGGTATTTTATTAGGATCTCCATTAGCTGTTGAAAAAGCAGCAGCTACTCTTCCTGGGATCCACATAAAACATGAAACATAATACAGAATGACATAATACAGAACATCATTAGACAAGAACAGCTCAAGGACAGAACTACATACATTTTTAAAAAGGCACACGTAGCCTACATATCAATGTACACGCACAAAACTATATTAGAGACAAAATAGTGGATGAAGCGTTGTGCCGCGAGATTGTTGCTTTCAATCTATTTTTTCGGAAACCAGGTTTGCTGTTTATTTGACTGGCATATTGAGATGGAAGGATGTTCCATGCCAAATAAGGCTCTATATAATACTACACGTTTTCTTCGAATTTTCTGGATTTGGGGGACGTATGAAAAGGACCCCTTTGGTTGGCAGTGTCTGAGTGGGATAAGTGTAGTGTGTCAGAAGTCTGTTGTGTAAGTTGACTATTGCAAAAGCCAATTTGGGATTTTCAAACAGTAATGTATGTTTGGGAACTTTTAAGTTGTTCCGCTGGAAGTTTTAGTTGTCACTAATCTGTCATGTAAGAATGGAAAAAAGTCCACCCACTTATTCTAGTATCATCAGACGGAAAGCATTGAGGACGCATGGCCTTACCCCTCCATTTACTGTAAACAAAACAATCACTCATAAACACAAGAGGAATAGAAGGACGAAGGAAGAGGGAGGACAGGGAGGAGAGAAGAGGGGAGAAGAAGAGGTGGTTGGACTGAGAGAGAGAGACGAGGAGAGACGGATGAAGGAGAGAGAGAGAGCGAGAGGGAGATTGAATAGAGAGTAGGAGGCGAGAGAGAAGGAGTGGAGAAGGTGTGAGAGCGAGAGAGTAGAGAGAGAGAGATGAGAGAGTAGATATATAGAGAGAGAGAAGAGAGAGGAGTAGAGAAGAGAGGGACAGAGGGCGGATGGGAGAAGGAGAGAGTGGTGGTGATGTTGTGAGAGAGAGAGATAAGAGAGAGAGAGAGAGAGAGAGGGAAAGAGGAAGGAGGGAGAAGGAGACTGTGTGTGTGTCTGAGAGATAGAGAGAGATAGAGAGAGATATATAGAGAGAGATAGAGAGAGAGAGATAGAGAGAAATAGACAGAGAGAGATAGAGAGATAGATAGAGAGAGATAGAGAGGGAAAGAGGAAGGAGGGAGGGAAACAGACTCTCAACAGCACTGTTTACTCTTTTACTGTGTTTGGGTTTAGGATGATAAGTGTTACAATGTATAAACTCAGCTGTTCAGACAATTTCAACCTACAATGGAAAGAGGACAGAGAGGATGGGGGGGATGAGGGGTGTGTGTGTGTGGAACCCTAATTACACAGAAACCACAGGAAAACCCTGAATGCATTAGTTCATTCTCTATTTATCTTTTCCAACCTACTGTGGCCTCTCTCTTTCTGACAATCTCTCTCTCTCTTCCTGTTTCTGACAATCTCTCTCTCTCTCTTTCTGACAATCTCTCTCTCTCTCTTTCTGACAATCTCTCTCTCTCTCTCTCTCTCTCTCTCTGACACGTTTGTTGAAATGAGTGGACAAAGGCGCAGCGTGCGTAGAGTTCCACATTATATTTAATAGTGAAACTTACAACCAAAACAACAAAGAATATAACAAACGTGCAGTATTGCAGTGCTCAAGGTAACTATACAAAAACAAGATCCCACAACAAACAGGTGGGAAAAGGCTGCCTAAATATGATCCCCAATCAGAGACAACGATAGACAGCTGCCTCTGATTGGGAACCATACCAGGCCAACATAGAAAACGAAAAACTAGAATGCCCACCCTAATCACACCCTGACCTAACCAAATAGAGAAATAAAAGGATCTCTAAGGTCAGGGCGTGACACTCTCTTTCTCTCTCTCTTTCKCTCTCTTAATTTCTCTCAATCCCTATTTCCCAGACTAATATGCTTGCATATTTCAATTGACATGAAGCGAGGGACGAGACAGAAGAGAGGATGGAGGCATGAGGCTAAAATAATAAAAAGCACACAAGGAGGTTAGCRAGAGCGATTTCTTTCTTTCACACCATGTGGTACCATAAGATATTCATTTTCTCTTGGTTTCTCTACCTCCCCTCCACCCCTTTGGTTTTCTTTGCCATCAGTGTCAGTGAACTGAGGAATGTATTCCAGGTCAGAACACAGCCTACAGTATCCTGTCCCCATTCAAATTAGTTGAATGCCACTGAACAAACGTCATGACTGGGCAGTAACTGAATTGCCGTTGCCTACTATGCTTCTCTGTAGGTGGTTGGTTCCTAAGTTTGCTCTTAAGCATTTTGTAGAATTAAATGTTATTTTATACAAATCAGATTATTAGATACATATCCACAGACTTTTCTCAGATTTGGCTATAGGCAGTTACATAGTAAGGAAACCAGATCCACAACACTATGAGTCACGAGCCAGCACAAATTATTAATTGAATTAGATAATTGATTGAATTATTAACCACTCAAGAAGGGAGCTGCAGTGAAAGCGATCTCCCCCTCGTTTTCTCCCTCCTTTTCTCTCCCGTCCTCCCCCTCTCCTCCCACCCTCAGTCAGGATCTCTAGTAAGCCTGAAAGGATTGTTTAACACAATGCCTCTGAGTTAAGACCTTATCATCATAAAAACAACACTGTGGTTGTATTTGTAAATGCTAAGCATTCTGGCACACTTGTGTTGCATCCCAAACAGCACCATGTTCACTATATAGTGCACTACTTTTGACCAGGGTCCATAGGGCTCTGTTCAAAACTAGTGCACTTTGTAGGGAATANTGTTCACTATATAGTGCCACTACATTTTAACCAGTTCCATAGGGCCTGTTCAAAACTAGTGCCACTTGTACGGGAATAGGACCCATTGCGAGTTTCAGAATCATTCATTCCATGTGGGAGCAATATCAGCCTGGTCATTCCATTGTCGGGAGCAATTCGCAAGCCTGCATTCCATGTGGGAGCAATTCTGCAGCCTGCGCATTCCATGTGGAGCAATTCTGCCAGCCTGTCATTTCCATGTGGAGCAATCTGCAGCCTGTCATTCCAGGGAGGCAATTCTGCAGCCTGGTCATTCCATGGGGAGCAATTCTGCAGCCTGGTCATTCCATGTGGGAGCAATTCTGCAGCCTGTCATTCCATGTGGAAAGCAATTCTACAGCTGGTCATGCCATGGGAGCAATTCTGCCAAGCCTGGTCATTCCATGTGGGAGCAATTCTACCAGCCTGGGTCGATCCAATGTGGGCAGCAATTCTGCAGCCATGGTCATTCCAGGTGGGACAGCAATTCACAGCCTTATTTCTAAACATACAGTATGTCTTTGCTGTTTATGGGTTGCGCTATAATGATGATTGGATGACTCAATGCCAGTTTAAGCTGTCAGCAATGGCCCACACCACACACAAATCAAATCTAAGTTATCGGTCACGTACACAGATTTGCAATGTTATCACAGATGCAGTGAAATGCTTGTTCTAGCGTCAACAGTGCAGTGAAATGCTTGTTGTCTAGATCAACAGTGCAGTGAAATGCTTGTGTTCTAGCTCAACAGTGCAGTGAAATGCTCGTTGTTCTAGCGTCAACAGTGCAGGAAATCTTCGTTTTCCTAGCGTCAACAGTGCAGTGAAATGCTCTTGCTTCTAGCGTCACAGCTGCAGTAAATGCTCTGTTCTAGCCAACAGTGCAGTAAATGCTCGTGTTCTAGCCGTCAACAGTGGCAGATGAAATGCGTGTTCTAGCGTCAACAGTGCAGTAAAATGCTTGATGTTCTAGCCTCAACTAGTGCATTTAAATGCTTGTGTTCTAGCGTCAACAGTGCAGTGAAAAGCTCGTCTACGTCAACAGTGCAGGAAGATTGCCTGTTCTTAGCATGTCAAACAGGCATAAATATGCTCGTGTTCTGGGCGTCCAACAGTGCAGAAAGCTCGTTCTCTAGTGTCAACAGGCAAGATAAAAAAAACAATAGACACGGAATCCAGAATTTAAACAAATAAGTTATGTAGTTTGAGCCATTGCCTAAAATACAGTATACACAGTAGATAGTAATAAATGGTGAAACAGTAATTAACCATGATAAAGTCCACCATTTGTCAACGAACTCTATCACTGTACATAGTACAGTCTCTAAGGTGAGGGTAGAGTGCAAGTGGAAGCCAGCTAGAACAAGTGACTGAGGGCAGCCAGGTACTGGAGTGAGCTCAACTAGAACAGTGACTAAGGTTCAGGGCAGGTACTGGGTGGAGCCAGCTTTGAACAGACTAAGTGCAGGCAGGTACTGACTACTGGGTGGAGGCAGCATTGAACATGACTAAGTCAGGCAGCGACTGGGTGACGACGGTCAACTAAACAGTGACATAAGGTTCAGGGGCAGAGTACTGGGTCGAGTCAGCTAGAACAGTGACTAAGGTTAAGGGCAGGGTCTGGTGAGGCCAGCTAGAACAGTGACTAAGGTTCAGGGCAGGGGTCACGCGTGGAGGCCAGCTCTAGAACAGTGACTAAGGTCCAGCGGCCAGCGTACTGGATGGATGGCCAGCTAGAACAGTGACTAAGGTTCAGGCAGACTACTGGTGGAGTCAAGCTAGAACATTGACTAAGTTCAGGACAGTACTGGGTGGGAGGCCAGCTAGAACAGTGACAAGTTTAGGCAGGGTACGGTGATGTCAAACTAGAACAGTGACTTAAGGTTCAGGCAGGTAAGGGTGGAGGCCAGCTAGATACCATGACTAAGTTCAGGGCAGCCGTACTGATGAGGCCCAGCAGAACAGTGACTAAGTCAGGGCTACTGGATGAGCCAACCTAGAACCAGTACTAAGGGTCAGGCAGGGTACTGGGTGGAGTCAGCCTAGAACAGTACTAAGGTCAGGACAGGGTACTGCGTAGCCAGCTTGAACAGTGACTAAAGTTCAGGCAGGGTACTGGGTGGAGCCAGCTTGAACATGACTAATTCAGGCAGAGCTACTGGGGCAGGTCAGCTTGAACAGCTGACAAGGTCAGGGCAGGGAGGTACGGGTGGATGTTCAACTAAAAGAGTGACTAAGTTCAGGGCAGAGGTACTGGTAGAGCAGTCAACGTAAACAGGTGACTAAGTTCAGGGGCAACCGGTCTGGTGAGTCAACGTAAAACAGGACTAAAGTTCAGGCAGCACGGTACTGGTGGAGAGGCCAGCAGAACATGTACTAAGGTTCAGGGCAGGGTAACTGGGTAAGGTCAGCTAGAACAGTGACGAGAGTTAGCAGCAGCGGTACACTGATGGAGCGTCAAACTAGAACAAGGACTAAGGTTCAGGACAGTGTTTACTGCTGGAGTCAACTAGAACAGTGACTAAGTTCAGGCAGCGGTACTGTGTGAGTCAGCTAGGAACAGTGACTAAGTTCAGGGCAGTACTGGGCTGGAGTTCAACTAGAAACAGTGACTAAGTTTTAAACAGGGTTACTGTGTGGAGTCAGACTTAACAGTGACTAATTCAGCAGCAGTACTGGTTGAATGCCAGCTTGAACAGTGACTAAGAGTTCAGGCAGCGGTACTGGGTGCGAGATCAACAATAGAACAGAACTAAGTTTGAAGCAGAGTGGTACTGTGAGAGGCCAGTTAGAACATACAAGTTTAAGCAGAGTACTGGGTGGAGGCCACTAGAACAGTGACTAAGGTTCAGCAACAGCGTACCGGGTGAGATCAACTTAGAACAATGGACTAAAGTTTAAGCAGCTACTGGTGGAGTCAACTAGAACAGTGACTAACGTTAAGCAGATACTGGGGAGCCAGTTAGAACAGTGTCTCCTAAGGTTCAGGCAGGGTACTGGTGGAGATTCAACTAGAAACATGGACTAAGGTTTAAGGCAGCTACTGGGTGGAGGCCAGCTAGAACATTTGACATCAAGTTCAGCGGCAGCGTTACGGGGTGAGTTCAGCCTAGTAACGAGACGAAGTTCAGCAGTTACGGGTGGAGTTCGATCTAGGAACAGGACAAGGTGCAGGCAGCGACTGGGTGGATTACTAGAACAGTACATAAGTTTCAGACAGGATGGGGGAAGTCAAACTAGAACAGTGACTAAAGTTCAGGCATGTACTGGTGGAGTCAGCTAGAACAGTGACTAAGGTTCAGGGCATGTACTGGGTACATAGAGCCAGTAGAACAGTGACTAAGTTCAGGCAGGGATTACTGGTTGCGAAGTCAAATAGAACATACTAAGGTTCAACGCAGTGTACTGGGTTGAGTCAACTAGAACAGTGAACCCTAAGGTCAGGGCAGGGATTACTGTGAGAGGTCACATAGAACAGTACTAAGGTTCAGGGCAGGCTACTGGTGGAGCCAGCTAGAACAGGACTAAGGTTCAGGGCAGTACTGGTGAGGTCAGCTAGAACAGTGACTAAGTTTCAGGCAGCTACTGGGTGGAGGCCAGCTAGAACCAGATGACTAAGTTCAGGCAGGTACTGGCTGAGGTCAGCCTAGAACAAGTGACTTAAGTCAGGCAGGGTACTGGGTGAGCCAAGCTAGAACAGTGACAAGCGCGTTCAGGGCAGGGTACTGATTGGAGCCAGCTAGAACCTGTACTAAGTCATGCGCAGACGGTGAGTCAGACTAGCAACAGTGACTAAGTTCAGGCAGTACGGGTAGGTCAACTAGAACAGTATAAGGTTCAGGGACAGGGACTGGCATGGAGCCAGCTAGAACAGTGACTAAAGGTTCAGCGCAGTTCCGGGTGAGGTCAACTAGAACAGTGACTAAGGTTCAAGCAGGTACGGGGGAGTCAACTGAACAGTGACTAAGGTTCAGGAACCAGGTTACTGGGTGGAGGTCAGGCTAGAACAGTGACTTAAGTTCAAGGGCCAGGGGACTGGGTGGAGGCCAGCTAGAACAGTGACTAAGGTTCAGGGCAGGTACTGGTGGAGGCCAGCTAGAACAGGACTAAGCTTCAGGCCAGGTGTACGGGGTGAGAGCCAGCTAGAACAGTGACTAAGTTCAGGCAGGACTGGGTGAGTCAGCTAGAACAGTGACTAAGGTCAGGCAGTTACTGGGTGAGTTAGCTAGAACAAGTGACTAAGGTTCAGACAAGCGTACTGGGTGAAGTCAACTAGAACAGTACAAGTTCAGGGCAGAGCGTACTCGTGGAGTCACTAGAACAGTGACTAAGTCAGTGCAGGGGTACTGCGTGGAGCCAGCGTAGAACAGGACTAAGGTTCAGCGGCAGGGTACTGATGGAAGTCAACTAAACATGACTAGTTCAAGGCCAGGGACTGGGTGGAAGTTCAACTAGAACAGTGACTAACTCAGGGCACGTACTGGCTGTAGGCAGCCTAGAACATGACTAAGTTCAGGCAGGAGCGGGTACTGTGGAGGCCAGCTAGAACAGCGACTACGCAGGGCAGGTACTGGTGGAGTCATCTAAAACCAGTGACTAAAGTTCAGGCAGCGTACTGGGTGGAGGCCAGCTAGAACAGTGAACTAAGTTCAGGCAGGGACTGGGTGAGTCAGCTAGAACAGTGACGTAAGTTCAGGAGTACTGTGGAGCCAGCTAGAACAGACTAAGGCAGGGCAGTACTGGTGGAGCCAGGTAGAACAGTGACTAATTCGGCAGGTACTGGGTGGAGGTCAGCATAAGAACAGTACTAAGTTCATGCAGTTACTGGTGGAGGGTCAACTAGAAACAGGACTAAGGTTCAGGACAGGTACTGGATGGAGGCCAGCTAAACAGTGACTAAGGTTCAGGCGGTCCGGTGGAGTCAACTAGAACAGTGGCTAAGCGTTCAAGGCAGTACTGGGTGGAGGTCAACTAGAACAGTGCACTAAGTCAAGGACAGGTACTGGTGAGGTCAGCTTAGAACAGTGACTAATTCAGGCAGCGGACCGTGCGAGCCAACTAGAACATGACTAAGGTTCAGGGCAGTACTGGTTGGGAGTCACTAGCAACAGTGACTAAGTTTCAGCAGCGGTACTGGTGGAGGTCAACATAGAACAGCTGACTAAGTTCAGGCAGGGTACTGGGTGGAGCCAGCTAGAACAGGAACTAAGTTCAGGCAGGCGGTTACTGGGTGGAGGTCAACTAGAACAGTTGACTAAGGTTCAGTACAGGGTACTGGGGGCGAGAGTCAGCTAGAACAGGGACTAAAGGTTCAGGGCAGTACTGGGGAGTCAACTTAGAACAGGACTAAATGATTTCAGGCAGGGTACTGGTGGAGGTCAGTAGAACAGTACTAAGTCAGGCAGTGGTACTGCTGGAGGTAAGCTAGAACAGTGACTAAGGTCGAGGCAGGGACTGTGTGACTAAGTTCAGCAGCGGTGACGGGTGGAGGTCAGCTAAACAGTTGGACTAAGTTCAGCAGTACTGGGTGGAAGTCAGCTTAAACAGTGACTAAGGTTCAGGGCCAGGTACTGGTGAGGTAAGCATAGAACAGTGACTAAGTTCAGGACAGGACTGGTAGAGTATCAACTAGAACAGTGACTAAGCGTCAGGCAGCTGTACAAACTGGGCTGGAGTAGCTAGAACAGTGACTAAGTTCAGACAGGGTACTGGTGGATCAACTAGAACACTGACTAAGTTCCAGGCCAGGGTACGGGTGGAGTCACTAGAACAGTACTAAGGTTCAGCGCGGTACTGGGAGTCAACTAGAACAGTGACTAAGTCAGGACAGCGGTACTGGGTAGAGGTCAACTAGAACAGGACTAACGTACAGGGCAGGTACTGGTGGAGAGCATTAGAACAGTGACTAAGTTCAGACTGGGTACGGGTGGAGGTCAACTAGAACAGTGATAAGGTTCAGCGGCAGTACTGGTGGAGGTCAGCTAGAAAAGTGACAAGGTTCAGGGCAAGGTACTGCGTGGAGGTTCAACTAAACATGACTAAGGTTCAGGCCAGGTACTGGTGCGAGTCAGCTAGACAGTGACTAAGGTTCAGCGCAGGTACTGGGTGGAGTCAACTAGAACAGGACTAAGGTTCAGCAGGGTACGGGGTGGAGGTCAACTAGAACAACTAAAGTCAGGGCAGGTACTGGGGAGTCAACTAGAACAGTGACTAAGTTCAGGGCAGGGTTACTGGGGTGAGGTCAACTAGAACAGTGACTAAGGTTCAGGGCAGGGTACTGGGTGGAGGTCAACTAGAACAGTGACTAAGGTTCAGGGCAGGGTACTGGGTGGAGGTCAGCTATTGGGGACTATTTAACAGTCTGATGGCCTGGAGATAGAAGCTGTTTCTCAGTGTCTCTGTCCCAGCTTTTATGCACCTGTACTTTTTTCTGTCTTCTAAATGTTAGTGGTGGATGTCCTGCCTCTGTGGGTGCAGTCCAAACACTTAAAAGACACACCCTATCCCCTCAGCCCTCAAATTAAGTGGACACTTCTGATGACATATCATGATGTCTGGCAAGTATAAACTTGCAGGGCAAGGGGCGAGGGAGGAAGGAATGATTTTTAAATGGACCACCCTTGGCCGGAAATTCATCACTCATTCATAGCGCAATGATTTTGTTTTCAGCCTCCGGTAACTTGTGGGTGCTTTATATGCGCTACAGTCAATTATGAGTGCATGTCTGTTAAATATATAATTATTAATATACGCCTACTGTATGATAGCTAGCAAATGAATTAGCTAACTAACTTTAGCCTGCCTAGCTGAAACTTCTGAAGAAGGAWTTTTTTTTATTTCTACAATTTCCAAAAGCTAACCAAACAAAAACATAATTACTTTTTACGTTGTAGCAAAATGGTTAACTTATTTGCATTCGTTTTTACTTACGCTTGTATGTTGACTTCTCCATTGATGTTGTTTTTAAGTTTTCGCTGACTTTTCTTAGCTTATGTACAATCGTCGCAAATTGAATTATGGGGAGTTTCAGGAATTGAATTATGGGAAGTTTCAGGAATTGAATTATGGGAAGTTTCAGGAATTGAATTATGGGAAGTTTCAGGAATTGAATTATGGGAAGTTTCAGGTATTGAATTATGGGAAGTTTCAGGTATTGAATTATGGGAAGTTTCAGGAATTGAATTATGGGAAGTTTCAGGCCCGGAGTGAACATAATTGTACACTTGCAAAGCCAACTAAAAACGAGGGCTGAGAGGCTTATGTTGCAAACTTCCCTTGCTTGGCTAATCATTTGGACCACCCTCCAAGATGGCGACGGGGATTCCCCCAAGGGCATAAGGCGAGGGTAAGTGGACGAGGGTGTGTCTTTTAAGTGTTTGGAACGCAGCCAGGGACTCTCAATCTGTGGTGCGACAAGGTTCATGTCCCCACTCCCCCCTCGTTTGGGTTTTTATGGTCCTAGAGCCTTTGTGATCCTGGTGGGAGTCTGGTCAGACATGGGTTCCTAACCTTAACTCACCCTACATGCTGTGGCTGTACAAACACCCACCATTGTTCGAAGACGAGGTGCAGACCCAGATTACACACAGAGAATAGTGCTATCAGGGGCTGTTGTGTTATTCTTTGGGTAGCTATTTTCAAAGGGATGTTTGCTTTTTCAGGTGCTGTACATGTTTTTGGGGAAGCGATCCATCCAACACAGTAAAGTTCTTTCCACACCTAATGCTGTCTCTCTTGTTTGTATTTTTTTCACAYTGGATAAGCGGATACTTATAAGTGCATATATTTAGAATCAAGACAGGGCAACTATTTTAGTGCACACAGTCCCGACAATCCCAAGCCACTACATACTCTATATCACTACAGACTAAATACATGTATGTGGAGGAAAGCCCAGTCCTTCATGCTTCATCCTAAATATCTGTGTCAGTTGAGGGCACACTTTCTTGTTCAGTGGGGACGTCACCAAAGTATCACTGGGAAAAGCCAGGTGCTGAGCGTAGGTCAGGAGACATTTATACGCTCCAGTGCCTTATGGAATCCATGTCCCTCCTCAGCAGGAGAGAATAAACAGAGAGGGCGATAGAGAGAGAGACAGAGACAAACAGAGAGAGAGAGAGAGAGAGAGAGAGAGAGACAGAGACAAACAGAGAGAGTGATAGGAGAGACAGAAGACAAACAGAGAGAGAGAGAGAGAGAGAGAGAAGAGCAAACATGAGAGAGTGATAGAGAGAGACAGAGACAAAAAGAAGAGAGAGAGAGAGAGAGAAGAGAGAGAGAGAGAGAGAGAGAGAGAAGAGAGAGAGAGAGAGAGAGAGAGAGAGAGAGAGAGAGAGAGAGAGAGAGAGAGAGAGAGAGAGTACAGTGAGAGAGATAAATACCAGTGCGTCTGACAATGGTTGTTAAATTCAGTACCACACATCTATTATAAATCAACTTTGATAATCTGGTATTCCCAAACATTTTGTAAAATAGATAATCACATTTGGATTGTAAGACCTTCATGCCACAGTAAAGCAAATCTCAAGAGCGCTCCTAAATTCCTGCCCTGGAATGTGTTTGGAGACATATGCTTTAATATATGTGGCCTGGCCCAGGCCCATGTCCTGCTTTATTTGGTTAACCAGACACTCACTGGCGTGTAACATAGTTGTGGTTGAATTATTGTGGGAGGCTTTTCACTGTCCAGGCCCTACCCACCACATCCCACCTGCTTATGTCCGTGGCATGGCATGGAGTGTGTGTCAGTGTGTGTGTAAGATCATTTAATGTCCTTTACACGTGTGTTTCATTTCAGAGTGCTTCTCTCTCTCTCTCTCTCTCTCTCTCTCTCTCTCTCTCTCTCTCTCTCTCTCTCTCTCTCTCTCTCTCTCTCTCTCGTCTTCTCTCTCTCTCATCTCTCTCATCTTCTTTCTCATCTCTCATTATTCTCTTCCTTTCTCCCTCTCTCTCGCACTTCTCTTCACTTATCGTCGTCCTCCTTTTCTTCCGTTGCTTCGTGTCCTTCTTCTCTTCTTTCTCTTCTTTCGCTCACCTTCTCTCCTTTCGTACATTTTCCTGCTGTCTTACTGTTCTGCATAATCCCCGCCAACCCATTCAGCAAGCTCTGGTCTAGTCACCTCTCTTCTCTCAACACTTAATGCCAGTTCCATCGATCCAAAGCCTAGAGTTCGCTTTATAGCGAAGAATCTCTTCTCGTTGTTGCAGTTTCGAGTCTTATGTACTCTGCTCTTCAATTCTGTGTGTGTCATAAACCTTCAGCTTACTTACAAGCTCTTCCTCAACAATGCAGAGTTCAATATCAAAGAGAAGAGCTTGTAAGGAAGAATTTTGTTGGATGATTTATACCTGTTGTATTGCTGTGCATGAAAAAAAACATTGATTTGTGTGTGTGTGTGTGTGTGTGGTGTGTGTGTGGTGTGTGTGTGTGTGTGTGTGTGTTGTGTGTGTTGTGTGTGTGTGGTGTGTGGTGGTTGTGTGTGGTGTGTGT
This sequence comes from Salvelinus sp. IW2-2015, assembly GCF_002910315.2. Classification (NCBI taxonomy): domain Eukaryota; kingdom Metazoa; phylum Chordata; class Actinopteri; order Salmoniformes; family Salmonidae; genus Salvelinus; species Salvelinus sp. IW2-2015. Next base: position 22,531,507 of record NC_036870.1, read on the forward strand.
TGTGTGTGTGTGTGTGTGTGTGTGTGTGTATCGTCTGTCTGTCTGTCTGTTTACCTGTCTGTCTGTGACACATACACAGAAAAAACAATAGTTAATGGAAAACTGTTTTCCCCACATAATATCAAAACCAGAAAAGACCACTGCATGATGCCAATTCCACAACGCCAAAACAGATCAAAATATATCCTGTAGGTGTGTCAGTGCATCTTGATCAAATCAGATATTGACACAGCTGGAATTCGCTGCAAGGTGATTGTGCTAATGATTAGTGTGTGTAGTGTCGAGGCAGAACATGTGTTAATAATAAGGTGATAATAATGACGGGTTAAATGTGTTAATGAGGATTGCATGGCAGGGAGCATGCCGTCTACATCCTTCCTTCACACATATGAACTCAAATCAGCAGTCTGCCCCGCAAATAGCCTCCCCACGCTGACATAGACGTCAGTTCAATGTCTAGTTTTGATTTACATCTGGTTGAGTTGTCAACTAACTTGAATTTCAAAGTGAAAATCAACCAAAATGCCACCATGTCACTGGATTTAGGTTAAACGTTAAAAATCCTAAATTCACTTCAGTCAGTTTCCCATGTTGATTCAACGTCATCACATTGAATTCTTTGGTTGAAATGACGTGGAAACAACGTTGATTCGACCAGTTTTTTGCCCAGTGGGGTCGTTCTCCCTCTTCCAAATGAATTACAGCAGTCTGCCCGATGGACAGCCTCGTTCTTCCTCTTGGGGAATCAGAAACTGTGCCGCTGGGAAACAAACACACACCCACAAGCACTCGACAACGCACACGCCAGCACACGCACAACACACACACACACACACAACACCACACACACACACACACACACACACACACACACACACACACACACCACACACCACAACCACACACACACACACACACACACACAACACCAACACACACACACACACACACACACACACACACACACACAACACACAACACACCACACACACAACACACACAGGGTCATGTCTATTCTCATCTGGAGCCGCTCTCTGGCTGCAGATGTTCCCTCTCATGGTGATCTGGGGATTGGGGGAGCGTTTTCAAGGGTTGAGGCGGATAGCGCACTCCAAAGTCCCCAGATTTCGGCGGCAGGTTCTAAAATGGTATTTACCCTTACCTGCTGAACTCTATTCAGATGTTGACTTGGCAGCTGAGCCTGGCGTTTAGAAAGGGAGCATGTGGATGAAGGAGAAGTGGATGGGTGAGTGGAACATCTGTAAGCCAAAACCGACACATTTAAAAGTTACTGCTGACCTGCCACTTTACCTATTTGGTTCGCCCCTACGTAAGCACACACAGGGTTGCTCATGGGTAACGCTGGTTCTGTGCCTTTATGATGTGAACCATCATCCATAAAAATGGGTATTAAACAGGTCTACCCTTTGGCTTGGATTGGGAGAAGTCTCTAGGTAGGTGACATCAGTGCACGAAATGCTAGCAACACTACCATGGCACACAGACACTCATGCACACAAAATGCAGATGCACGCAAATGCAACAGCCATGCAGACACACATGCAGACACACACCACACACACACACACACACACACACACACACACACCACACACACACACACACACACACACACACACACACACACACACACACACACACACACGGTGAAACAGAGATGGTGAGATAAAGTGTCATGTATGACCCCTCAGTGGCCTTGTTGCAACATTCTGTCCAAGGGAATATTAATGTGTCTATGAATATCTTTGCATGATTTTCTCGTTACAGACAGGTTTAGTGCCGCAGCCCTGTTGACTTTGAAGCTGGAAGTCTGTCTGGAAATGTTTTTAATGTAGAACTTTCACATTGGCAAAGGGTTTCCAATACACATGTTTCCTATTCACTAATGGGAAAGACGCTGAATCGGCTATATTTACATATTGTTTTGTGATAGCCGATCATATTCGTAGGGTACATTGGGTTTCATAAACCTAAGCAGAGATGGAAGAATGTTCCCAATAAAAGCCCAGCCTTGTGCACACCAGTCTCCCTTTTCTTCTATTACATACCATTCAAAGTTTATTTTCTTTTATTTTCTTTATGCTGATTTTTAAAAATGATTCCTTAGCACAAAGCGTGACATGGGGGCAGACATTTCCCCCGTTCTGTAATGCTAACAGACATGTTAAATGKTGTTATACTGTATGCAACGGGTTGCTTCAGGGCGGTGGATGGGTGAAATATGCAGCATGATGTTTCTGCTATTATGACTAAATGTACTGGCTGGTAATAGTTGTGCCCTGACTGAAGGATGATAGAACTCATAGATGTATCCAGAACAAACTGGTCACGCACAATAACAACACAAACACTTAGATCTGAGGGCCTAAGAAGACTCTTTCATGGTGCATAATTCCATGTGAAGTCTTTGCAAACATCGCCTGACACGGTTATGAAGCTGAGACAATAAAATACATTGTACTGTAGTATCAAAAACAGACTTAACATGCACTGTAATAATGATTGTAGTCTAAAAACATTGGGAACAACAGACTTAGGCCTATAGGTCCCGGACAAAAGTAGTGCATTAGATAGGGAATAGTGTGGCATACAGGATGCAGACAATGTATGGGAATATACAGCTGTTTGTGAATCTCACTGGGTGTCTTTCTCTGAGTCTCCTTATAGATGAAATCAATTCAAAGCTTCACATTCAACTTCTGACTCTCTCCCTCAGACTTTGACTAATAAAATGTTCTTTCCACTGCTTTCCTCCCCCTTCTTACAATACACAATCACAACACAATCCGGCCGCATGGTAAAACCATTTCTGCCGCCGACTGCACAGTTTGATTTTAATCAGAGTGTATGTAGGGGTTTGAGGGCTTTTTGTAGGGGTTTGAGGTTGCATGGTCTGCGGTAAATTTGGGCTCTTTTTGATATGAATTCTAAACACGCAGGACATTAATGAGTCGATAATTTCCACTGTTTACATGAAAAGACTGTTGGACTTGTTGCCACACGACTGTGGCTGTTGGTCCACCCTGCCAAACCTGCTTTCCACTGGAGAGACAGGTCCTTTCCAATACCTAATTATTATGGCGTTCTTTGACTTTTTATTTTTATTTTTAGTTCTGACTGTAGAGACAGTGATAGCAGGGTAAAATCACACCTTGGTCTTACTGTTAGGATTTGGACTTTGAGAGTCCCTGCAATGTCTCACATAGTAGGAGACATTGAATGCATGTCATGAGTTAGCTTTATAAAGAAAGTGGCAAAAGAGGGTTCTCAAGTAGCCAAGATACAAAGAAAATAGATAGTGGAGAAACCATGGATTTACAAGTTCACATTTTTGACAGTACTCATGGCAAACAAGAAAAGTGTAGAGGGGTACTGTAAGTTAGGAGTGTGCTTCATAACTCACCACTCTCCAATATGTTTTCATTTTTGTCCTGAGAACCCACTCTGGAAATGTAGGTCCCGAGCCAGGAGCATTTTGAAAACAAACAACTCCGACTGAATCTTTGAAAACAAGGATAAAAACATGTTTGAGTTTTGGATGTGTGGGCGATATTGACTGAATGGAAAACTGTACGCTTTTACGCACATGCTTGTGGTGGTTTGTGATGGATCTAGTGTAACTTCTGTGAGGTCCTGGCTGTTCCTATTGAGGGAATTCCTAATAGAAACACATTGCTTGCGTCCCAAATGGCACCCCAGGGCTCTGGTCAAAAGTAGTGCACTATATAGGGAATAGGGTGTCATTTGGGACACACACTGAAGGCTTTTTTCTGTCATGGTCTTCTCAAGTTTCTCTTTGTCACAATTATGATTGGTCCCAGTTACAAACAACAATTGATGATATCTCTATCAGGCAACATTCTTCACCAGAATATGACGATTAACATGGTGCTCCACCCCACACAACATGTCATAGACTTCCCATTATGTCGGTGTGAAATCATGGAATAAATTAACTAATGCATACTATTGCATACATCATCCACATAATGAGCATAGTCTAATCACTGTGGCATACACAATTGTAGTGAGCAATACATTATCTGTGGAGTCCAATCTATCTCCTTTGGTTAGTGGTCTGGCTGGAACTTAATCAAATATACATTGTATTGATGATGATGATTCTATTCACTACAYTGCTATGCTCCTACCATACAATAAGACTACATTCCAAATCTCCCTTATGCCTTCTAATGTCTTACTGGAATGTAGTGGATCTCCCTTTGTTTCTGTAGTTCTCGAATTTTCCACCGAGCTGACATAGAACTGTGGCTTGTGGCTGTGTCCCATATTTCACCATACTCCCYATATAGTGCGCTACTTTTGACTTAGAGCCCTGTGGTCCTGGTCAAACTAAATGATCTACATCAGAATAGGGTGCCATTCAGGACGCAGGCTGCATCTCTGGCCATGGCTCGCTCTGTGTGTGACTTCCTATAAAGCATGAGGATAGGATTCATTGAGGTTTCAAATAGGAAACAGACTAGTGCAGTGTCTTCCAGGGGTGATTGCATCTGTGGGATTGTGGGGTCCATCCAAATGTGGTGTCTTTGTCTTTGCTTGACTCATTACTCAACTTTAAGGGGGGAGGAGTCAATGTCGGAATGTGCCAACATTGTGGCAGTCTTGGCACTTAGTTGTTATGGGAACAATGCTCTATGAGGCTGGCATTTTCCATTGAATGGAAGGAGTTGGTATTTTGCAGGTCGTGTCATGCCAAAGCATTCCAATGTGACTAGCATTACTGAATTGAAACCATGGGGGCTTTAAACATGGATAGAAAATGTTGGTAACACTGCTACAAGGCTGAACTTCAGCTATTTACTAGGCTATATGTACTTTTCTATTGGTATGCCAAACAACAGACCAGGGTATTGCATAGAACTGGCATTAGTTCCAATAGTAGCCTAATCTATTTGAGTCTTTGACTCCACAGTACTGAACAGCACAGTGGTTTCACACATTTTTTTCACAATTCATTTCTCGACACGCTACTGTAGCAAGTCGTTAGCGATTCACACAATGGCAACATTTCTACCTACAATGTTTTGGGTTCACCCTGGCTTTTAGTGGGAGGACCTCCTGTTCATAATGAGGTCACTAGGGAAACTAGGCCTCTGGGAATGTATGTCCTCCACACTGGAAACAAGAAGTAGATAACTTCCTGTCTGTCTGTCAGTCTCTATGGTGCTGATGGGTTCATATTGGTCCTGCGGCCCATCCTTCCTCTCTGTGACTCTGGTTTTGCATTTGTTTATATCAGAAACAGACGTGGAAGAGCCCACATCCAGTCTGGCCCCAGTTGTAAAGACAGTCCAACACAGAGAGAATGGAAATGTGAAAATGGTTGCCACTGGCTAGCTAAACCCATTCACAATGATGTGAATGGGATAGGTGGTAAACTGAATGGGTGTAAACAGATGGGATTATCATAATATATGACACTTTAACCAAGACTGTGATCTCCTCAAACATCTGGGAAATTACCTTTAAAAGGCGCATTGTCGGCAGTGCAGTGCACATGATGCCTTTTGTGTTTGTGCTGTACGTCTCTGAGTTCACCTGGAACCAATAACCACAGTCAAACAAGGTCTGGGCTGTTAACAATGTGGACATAGGCGCAAATGTTAATGACCTTTAAAAGTCAAGTACAACGCGCTTATTGACAACATGCCTTTGATTGAATCCCGGCCATTGGGTTTCATAGAAGAAAATGGGTTTTGCTGCATCTATAGAGCAGACTAGGAGTTTTTCCTCAGCACGTGACTTAACAGCCCAGAATGACTCTGGGCCTTAGTTATAGCCTGTGAAAAGGACTAACGTTCAACGTAAATACTTTTAAAAATGAGAAAATTTCATTTTACATTAACATTAATATAATGTTAATCTCTTGTTCTGTTTTTCTACTGTGTCCAGTTGTCTTGTTGTTGCTAACTACATTGCTAGTGAATGACAAAACCCCTCAGGGAATGACTAAACAGTATTTCTCCAATTCAGACAGATGTACCTCCAGCATCACAGTGGATGAGAAGGAATTACCAGTGGTGAGAAAGAAGGTGGGGTTTTGTTTGGGAGTATACACATAGTTTACATGAGAGAAGCAGCAGAGAAAATCCTTTCTCTACAGTTGGGCATTGAGTTTTTAAGCGAGCGTGAGGATGTTTGTGTTTAATAAATTAACCCCGTGTGCTGTTTGTTTACTGTTGTTACACGCTCCTGTGGATTCAGTAAGTCCATGCCTCTCCACCTCCAACCACACCTTGTCATTGTTCTCTCTCTCCACTCCAGAAAGCTTCTCGTTTTGGTGGGTTTTCATGGCACGGGGTTCATCATTTGAACCATATGTTTGGCTTCCTACATGTGTTCCACTGCTTACCACCCCCTCAGTCGTTCTATCTAAATTCCTATCTTCCTCTCACCCTTTCTTCCTCTCACCCTGTCTTCCTCTCACTCTGTCTTCCTCTCACCCTGTCTTCCTCTCACCCTTTCTTCCTCTCACCCTGTCTTCCTCTCACCCTTTCTTCCTCTCACCCTGAGGAAAGACAGAGTGAGAGGAAGAGAGAGTGAGAGGAAGCACAGGGTGTGAAGAAGACAGGGGTGAAGAAGGAAGACGGTGAGAGGAAGAAGGTGTAGAGGAAGACAGGGTGAGAGGAAGACAGTGAGTGAGAGGAAGATAGGGTGAGGAGAGGTAAGGACACAGCGAGTGAGGAGAGAAGAAACGGGTGAGAGGAAGACAGGGTGGAGAGGAAGACATGGTGAGAGAGTGAAGACAGAGATGAGAGGAAGACAGGGTGAGAGGAAGACAGGGGGGTGAGAGGAAGACAGGGTGAGAGAAGAACAGGGTGAGAGGAAGACAGGGTGTGAAGAAGACAGGGTGAGAGGAAGACAGGGTGTGAGAGAAGACAGGGTGAGAGGAAGAACAGAGTGAAGAGGAAGACAGGGTGAGAGGAAGACAAGAGGGTTGAGAGGGAAGAAGACAGGGTGAGAGAGACAGGGTGAGAGGAAGGGACAGAGTGAGAGGAAGACAGGGTGAGAGGAAGACAGGGTGAAGAGGAAGACGGGTGGAAAAGACAGGGTGAGAGGAAGGACAGAGTGGAGAGGAAGACAGCGTGAGAAGGAAGACGGGTGAAGGTTGAAGGAGAGGAGACAGGTGTGAGAGGAGACAGGAGGGTGAGAGGAAGACAGAGTGAGAGGAAGACAGGTGAGAGGAAAGACACAGGTGTGAAGAACGACAGGAGAGAAGCAACAGGGTGAGAAAGAAGAGCAGGGCGTGTGAAGAAGTACACAGGGCTGAGAGGAAGACAGGGTAATAGGAAGACAGGGTGAGA
>NC_036870.1:22542916-22553403 GCF_002910315.2 Salvelinus sp. IW2-2015
AGTGAGAGGGAAGACAGGCAGTAAGAAGGAAGAACAGGGTGGAGGAGGAAGACAGAGTGAGAGGAAACAGGGTGAGGAGGAAGACAGAGTGAGAGGAAGACAGGGTGAGAGGAAGACAGGGTGAGAGGAAAAGACAGGAAGAAGAGGAGTGGGAAAGAAGGAAGGTGGAAAGAGAATGGAGGAAGACAGGAGTGACAAGAGGAAGAACAGTAGAGGAGACAGGGTGAGAGGAAGATAGAGTGAGAGGAAAGACAGGGTGATATGAATAAAGGTGAGAGAAGACAGGTTAGAGGAAGACAGAGTGAGAGGAAGACAGTGAGATGAAGAAAGAGTGACAGGAAGACAGAGTGAGAGGAAAGAGATTGGTGAGATGAAGAAAGAGTGAGAGGAAGACAGGGTGAGAGGAAGATAGAGTGAGAGGAAGACAGGGTGGATATGATAGAAGAGTGAGAGGAAGACAGGGTTAGAGGAAAAGACAGATGAGAAGGAAGACAGGGTGAGATGAAGAAGAGTGAAGGAGACAGAGTGAGAGGAAGACAGGGTGAGAAGAGAGAGAGAAGAGTGAGAGGAAGACAGGGTGAGGGAGATAGAGTGAGAGGAAGATGAAGAGATGAGAGGAAGACAGAGTGAGAGGAAGACAGAGTGAGAGGAAGACAGGGTGAGAGGAAGACAAGAGTGATAGGAAGACAGGGTGAGAGGAAGAAAGATGAGAGAAGACAGGGTGAGAGAAGACAGAGTGAGAGAAGACAAGTGAGAGAGACAGAGGGAGAAACAGGTGAGATGAAGAAAGAGTGAGAGGAAGACAGGGTGAGAGGAAGATAGAGTGAGAGGAAGATGGGAGGAGGAGAAAGAGTGAGAGGAAGACAGAGTGAAGAGGAAAGAAGCAGTGAGAGGAAGACAGAGGTGAAGGAAGACAGAGTGAGAGGAAGACAGGGTGAGATGAAGAAGAGTGAGAGGAAGACAGGTGGAGAGGAAGATAGAGTGAGAGGAAGAAGGGTGAGAGGAAGAAAAGTGAGAGGAAGACAGCAGTGAGAGGAAGACAGAGTGAGAGGAAGACAGGGTGAGAGAAGAAGAGTGGAGAGGGAAGACAGGGTGAGAGGAAGACAGGTGAGAGGAAGACAGGTGAGAGGAATAGAGTGAGAGGAAGAAAGATGAGAGGAAACAGATGAGAGGAAGACAGGGTGAGAGGAAGACAGGGTGAGGGAAAAGTGAAGGAAGACAGGGTGAGAGGAAGAAAGAGTGAGAGGAAGACAGGTGAGAGGAAGACAGGTGAGAAGGAAGATAGGGTGAGAGGAAGACAGGGTGAGATGAAGAAAGAGTGAGAGGAAACAGAGTGAGAGGAAGACAGATGAGAGAAGATAGGGTGAGAGGAAGACAGGGTGAGATGAAGAAAGAGTGAGAGGAAGACAGAGTGAGAGGATAGACAGAGCTGAGAGAAGACAGGGTGAGAGGAAGAAAGAGTGAGAGGAAGACAGGGTGAGAGAAGAAGAGTGAGAGAGGAAGACAGGGTGAGAGAAGACAGGGTGAGAGGAAGAAAGGTGAGAGGAAGACAGGTGAGAGAAAGAAGAGTGAAGAGAAGACAGGGTAGAGGAAGAAAAGAGTGAGAGGAAGAAAGAGTGAGAGGAAGAAAGGGTGAGAGGAGAAAGAGTGAGAGGAAGAAGGTAGGAAGAAAGGGTGAGAGAAGAAGGGTTAGAGAGAAAGTGAGAGAAGACAGGTGAGAGGAAGACAAGTGAGAGGAAGAATCACCCTGTCTTCCTCTCACCCTGTCTTCCTCTCACCCTGTCTTCCTCTCACCCTGTCTTCCTCTCACCCTGTCTTCCTCTCACCCTGTCTTCCTTTGCATCCAGCTGTTTTCTCTACTTTACTCTCTTTCTTTTGTTTCTCTAGTTCTGTTCTTTGTCGGTCATACTGTAGGTTTAAACTTTACTCCCTAAACCTTTACCAGTTGTAGTTAACTGTGTGTGTGAGTGTGTGTGTCAGTGTGTGTGAGTGTGTGTGTGTGTTTTGTCCATCTGCCCTGCTCAGCACATCTGGGCTGCAGCTGAAAACTCTCCTCCAGGCGACGTCTGCTGTTTAGGTTTCAACATGGTGAGTGTGTGGGTCCACATACAGTATCTATGCATTTGTGTATCTAGTATCTACACTGTATGTGTGTGTGCGTGACTCTCTCTGTGTGTGTGTGTCTGTGTGTGTGTGCGCGCACCACTGTTTATGTGTGTGTGTGTGACTGTGTGTGTGTGTTTGTGTGCATACGTCCTTGCCCTGTAGACAATGCCACCCTTCCCCCTTCATAAACCCAGCGTACTCCCCTGGACTCTCCAGAGCTAATATTTTATCAGGTAACCAAACACAGGCAAGAACACTGAACTCAACAATGCCGAAAATGTCTCTTTATTTTTCTCCCAGTTGTTCAGTAGATGTGCCTGCAGACACAAAGGAGCGTTTGTAGAGAGACGCCGGTCTCCCACTGCGGCCATTGGACTGCTATGTGAGCTGGATCTATTGGCAGACACTGCGGTATAAGGGTGTTTGAGCCATGGGACTGTCTCTGTAGATGGATGGTCAGAAAAACATGGCTGTGCTTTTTATCGACTCGGTACTGGTACCCCGTGTATATAGCGAGGTTATCGTTACACAATGTGTATTTATTCCTCATGTTATTATTTGTCTATTATTTATATTTTTATCTCTGCATTGTTGGGAAGGGCCCGTAAGTACTTCACTGTCAGTCTACACCTGTTGTTTATGAAGCATGTGACAAATACAATGTGATTTGATTTATCAATTKAATTTATCTATGCTTTATTTGCGTAGTACTTTATACAAGGTTATTGAGATTTTGAGTAAATCCAACCGGCAAAATCTGCCGTGTTACATCATAATTACAGTGCATTCAGAAAGTATTCACACCCCTTGACTTTTTCCATATTTTGTTGTGTTAGAAAGTGGGATTAAAATGGATTTAATTGTCATTTTTTGTCAACAATCTACACAAAATACTCTGTAATGTTAAAGTGGAAGAAGAAATCAAACATTTGTAAAGAATTCATGAAAAATAAAACACACATTTATCTTACTTAGATAAGTATTCAACCGCCTGAGTCAATACATGTTAGAATCACCTTTGGCAGTGATTASAGCTGTCAGTATTTATGCGTAAGTCTCTAACAGCTTTCCACACCTGGATTGTGCAACATTTGCCCATTACTCTTTCCAAAATTCTTCAAGCTCTATCAAATTGGTAGTTGTGAAATACTCCCCAGTCCTTAATTAATGATTACAAGCATACCCATAACATGATGCAGCCACCACTATGCTTGAAAATATGKAGAGTGGCACTAAGTAATGTATTCTATTGGATTTGCCCCAAACATAACACTTTGTATTCAGGACAAAAATGTTAATTGCTTTGCCACATTTTTTACAGTATTACTTTAGTGCCTAGTTGCAAACAGGATGCATGTTTTGGAATATTTCTATTCTGTACAGGCTTCCTTCTTTTTACTCTGTCAGTAAGGTTAGTATTGTGGAGTAACTACAATGTTGTTGATCCATCCACAGTTTTCTTCTATCACAGTCAACTCTGTAACTGTCACCATTGGCCTCATGGTTTCCTTCCTCTCCGGCAACTGAGTTGGAAGGAAGCATGTATCTTTATAGTGACTGGATGTATTGATACACCATCCAAAGTGTAATTAATAACTTCACCATGCTCAAAGGGATATTCAGTGTCAGCTTTTTTTTTTACCCATCTACCAATAGGTGCTCTTCTTTGCGAGGCCTTGGAATACCTCCCTGGTCTTTGTGGTTGTATCTGTGCTTGAAATATACTGCTCGACTGAGGGACCTTACAGATAATTGTATGTGGGAGGTACAGAGATGAGGCAGTAATTTAAAAAAGAACCGCCTAGAGTCAACTGACCCACCGATGCGCCAATATAAGTTACATAGCAAAATATAAGTTACATAGCATTTTTTGTATCGCCAGAGTCGCACTTCCGCACCTGCGGTGAAAGGTGTCAGAGCTAGAGCGATGTTTGACAGACCACATCCTGAAATCTCTACCCCTGAAATTATTTAGGCTTGTGGTTGGATACTTATTGACTCAAGATATTCGTTTTTAATTTGTAAAAAAACTCTGAAAAACATAATACCACTTTGACATTATGGGGTATTGTGTGTAGGTCTGTGACAAAAAAAATCTAAACGTAATTAATGTTCAATTCAGGCTGGAACACAACAAAATATGGAACAAGTCAAGGTGTGTGAATACTTTCTGAAGGCRCTGTACATAACCTTGTTGTAGCTGTATGAGCCCTATTCCTCTAGGGAGATAAGAAAATGCTTTGTACATGGTAGAGTGTTTATGGGCGAGTACAAATGGGCACGTTTTTATGTTTTACATGACATGCAATGTTTCCAAAATGTAATCTTAAACGTTTTTCCTCAATCCACCATTTTGCACACCCGTGGTAAAGCAAACTGTGAAGGAATGGACGTTGTGAAATGTAGAAGGCGAAACATCCACACACACACACACACACACACACAGACACACAACACACACACCACACACACACACACACCACACACACCACACACACACACACACACACACACAACACACACACACACACAACCACAACACACACACACACACACACACACACACACACACAAACACAACACACACACACACACACACACACACACACACACACACACACACACACACACACACACCACACACACACACCACAACACACACACACACACCACACACACACACACACAAACACACAGAAACGAGAAACAAAGATGGGAAAAAGCTAGATATTCCTGAAGTTATCCCCCAAGTCCTCTCCACTGTGTCAAATGATTAATGGGGCTGAAATGCACTGCTTTGGTATAATAGAGATGGTTGGGTTTCTAGCTATATACACTTCAATTGAGATTAATGGTAAACACTGCATAATGAGGTTGAAGAGTCTAACCTGTGATTTGTGTTTGGATGTGAACAATAATTTGACAGGAAACTAAGGAATTGTATTTGTTTGACTCCGATTTGGTCAACTTCACCGATTGGAATAAATGCCCTGTTCCATAATTATTGGCACCATTGATAAAGATGAGGAAAAACAAAAAACAGTATAAAATAAATAACACCAACAGAAATATTGTATGCAAAAAAAATATGGGGACATTATATTATTTTATACTAATAAAATTGCTTAGAGAAAAATATGAGTAATAATAGTAATCATTTTTWAAATAAAATGATTGGCACCCCTGTTTTCAGTACTCTAGCACCCTTCCCTTGCGAGGAGAACGGCACTAACCCTTTTGCTCAAATGTTTTATGAGATTGGAGAACACATTGTGAGGGATCTTCCATTCCTCCAAACAGAATCTTTTCAGATTCTTGATATCCTTCGTCTGTTCTTATGGACTGCTCTCTTCAATTTAAACCACAGGGTTTCAATGGGGTTCAAGTCCAGAGACTGAGATGGCCGTTGCAAAATTTAGATTTTGTGGTCAAATATCTACAAGCTCTCACGGTCTCACGTCAGAATTAGACATCCATGTTCATCCATGTTTCTCAAATGTAAAATGTTGTATTTGTCAAATTTCTAAATGTTTAAGGTTAAGTTGAACTATAATTTTTTAAGGTTAGAGTTAAGTTTAGGCATTAACTCCAAATTCTTAAGATTAGGCATTAACTCTGAGTGGTTAAGGTTTGGTACAGGCTTAAAACTAAAATATAAAAAACAACTTTCTATCACTGGATTTGAATGTGCAACCTTTGGAATCAGAGGCAGTTGCTTATGTCCATCTGTCATCCCCATCTACAATTCCCTAGCAAAACCGAAACTGAGAGTAACATTGCTCACTGTTGCCCCTAGTGGCCGGTTTCTACGTCATCTCCTGACATCCTCAGACATGGATGGACGTTGAATACTGACTTGTATTACTCCTCAGACATGGATGGACGTCAAATACTGACTTGTATTACAAGTGACCTGTCTGCAATTAACCATTTCTTTGTGGATTTTGATTAGTGCTTGTGGTTATTGTCTTGCTGGAAGATCCACTTGCAGCCAAGTTTCAACCTCCTGGTAGAGGCAACCAGGTTTTTGGCTAAAATGTCTTGGTATTTGGTAAAGGTTGACATTAACAATGGCTCCAGGACCAGTGGAAGCAAAATAACCCCATAACATCAAAGATCCACCACCATATTTTGCCATAGGCATGGGCTCCCGAGTTGCGCAGCGGTGTAAGGCAATGCATCTCAGTGCTAGAGGTGCCACTACAGACCCTTGTTTGATTCCAGGCTGTATCACAACCGGCCATGATTGGGAGTCCCATAGGACGGCGCACAATTGGCCCAGTGTCGTCCGGGTTAGGTTTGCCTGGGGTAGGCCGTCCTTGTAAATAAGAATTTGTTCTTAACTGACTTGTCTAGTTAAATAAAGATAAATAAATGAGGTCCTTTTCTGCATATGCTTCTGTTTTTCAACAGCAAACACATTACTGGTGTGCATGGCAAAAGTGCTCTATTTTCATGTAATCTCACCATAGCACCGCTTCCAATCCAAGTGCCAATGCCGTCTATCAAACTCCAGGCAGTGGTATGGTCAGATAAAATGAAAATAGACATCTTTGGCCACGTACACCAGTGGTAGGTTTGCAGTAACTTCTTTGTTGTTGTAATATCCCAAACGGACATGGCAGTTTCACCATTACAGATTCCAGCTTCATGATTTGCCTTACCATCAGTCCAATATTTGCAATCTTCCAAATGTGACGTGGATATCTGAGGAATCACATACCAACCATTGGAATTTTTAATATCAATTGACCCCTAAATTATTTTGATATACAGTAGGTCTTATTGTTTTTTTATAGCCTGTAGTATGGGTCTTGACCCCTGTTAGGAGGTCAAGTAGTTGGACATAGACCTGACCGTGCCTTAGTTTATTACTACAATAAAACACACACGCATGTACGCACGCACACACACACACACACAGAAAGACAGATATACACATATGACCCTAACAGTCACTAGACCACCTATCAGGCTGCTATATAAATCATGTTAAACTTTCTCATGTGCTGGCTACACAGGAAGACACACAAACACAGCCCTGTTGAAACATGGGAGCGGAAAACTACAAAAAACAAGAACATTTTATGAGAAAAAAGGGATGATTGAAAAAATAACAGAAACAAAATTCTTAGGGGCCAGATAAATCACCAATGTTTCTGACMATACTGCCATAGTTGACCGTAGCTGACCGCCACCTGTTTGTATATACGGGGAATCAGAACCGCTTTATGAGTGAGACGTGAACAGAGAGCGAGGGTTACCATGGGAGCAGACTTTACAATCAGAGGTCGTGCGACGGAGGCCTCAGACAACTCTATCATCATGGAGCTCTGTTTTGATTATTTGTGTGTGTGTTTGTGTTGAATGGCCAGACAGTCTGTGGATCCATTTAACGTGCTGACAGTTGTGCTTGTTGTTTTTCTATTTCATCATCAGATAGTCGACTCACTGGGGGTTTTCCAGACATTTTTTCTTTTGCAGAATGTAGAAAATATTTTGGATGATTTTGGTTGGTTTTTACTGCACCAATCTTACCAATGAGGAAAGGGAATCTTTGTTTTTAATGCATCTTTGTTACCATAAGTGAAACACATTGTGATAAGTAGAGTGCTTGGTAGTGATGTCTTTATATAGCGTAAAAAAGACGTACAACCAGAGAGTCATTTTACTGTACTAAACCAWAATCCCCAAGTCAACATTGACGATGGACCGCTAATTTCTATCAGACATATAAAACCAACTTCAGAGAGGTTCATTTGGTCTGGAACTCTCCTCACTCTATCATGCTACCAAATGATGTCTCTCAACTCTTTTGACTTTGCTGCTGCAACAGCCAGAAAAACATTTGACATCCAATAATTGACTCTTTCATACTAAAATGTCACAGTCAAATGTTATCACACTCAAATGTGTGTGCATGTGTGTGCATGGGCGTGAGTGTGTATGTGTGTGAGAAAGTGCATGTGTGTGCATGGGCGTGAGTGTGTATGTGTGTGAGAAAGTGCATGTGCGCAGTGCGTGGGTGGTATGTGTGCGCTGATGTGTGTGGGGGTCTGGGTGACCACCTCTCATTCGCATCATCGCAGCAGAAGGATTTCCTCAGATTGTCTCCTTGCCCACTGGGGGAAACAGGAAAGAGGAAGTGCTTGTTGCCATGGTGCAACGGTTCTGTCTGACATTGTGCAAGGCGCAATGTTGCTGTCTGGACCTTCTGCCTAATGCCCTCAAATCAATGTGTGTGTGTGCATGTGCGTGTGCGTGAGTGTTTATACAACGGGTGGGTCTAATCCTGGACGCCGATTGGTTCAAACCTCATTCCAGCCAGTGTCTATTCCACAAGTTACCACCGGCTAAAGCTATGATGTAGAAATGCCTATTTACTCTGTTCCATCTCATTGCGTGTAACGGTTGTTGGAAGAAGAGGACCAAGGTGCAGCGAGGTACGTGTCCATATTTATTTAATGAACACTGAAACAACAAAAATAACAAAGAGAACGACCGAAACAGTTCTGGCTGGTGCAGGAGGCCTTGTCCTTGGCCGAGGCACCGGAAACACAGCGCCGTGGAGGCGCACTGGCGGTCTCGAGCGCAGATCTGGCCCCACCCGTTCTGGCTGGATGCCAGCTTCCACCCGGCAAATGCGGGACGCTGGCACCGAGCACACCGGCCTGTGGATGCTCGGCCGATACACAGTGCGCATCACCCTATAGCACGGGGCCTGACCAGTCACATGCTCGCCCCGGTAAGAACGGGGAGTGGGCTCAGGTCTCCAACCTGACTCCGCCACACTCCCCGTGTTCCCCYCCCAAATATTTTTTTGGGGCTGCCTCTCGGGCTTCCTTGCCAGCCGTGTTCCCTCGTACCGCTGGTTCCCTTCTCCTGCTGCCTCAGCTCTCCTGGCTGCCTCCACCTGTTCCCATGGGAGGCGATCCCTTCCAGCCAGGACCTCCTCCCATGTGTAGGATCCCTTCCCRTCCAGAATGTCCTCCCATGTCCATTCCTCATTTTTTCCATGCTGCTTGGTCCGTTGGTGGTGGGTAGTTCTGTAACGGTTGTTGGAAGGAGAGGACCAAGGTGCAACGTGGTACGTGTCCATATTTATTTAATGAACACTAAAATAACAAAAATAACAAAGAGAACGACCGAAACAGTTCTGGCTGGTGCAGACACACAACAGAAAACAAGAAACAACTACCCACAAAACACAGGTGGGATGAGGCTACCTAAGTATGGTTCTCAATCAGAGACAACGATAGACAGCTGCCTCTGATTGAGAACCACACTCGGCCAAACACATAGAAATAAAAAACATAGAACAAAAACATAGAATGCCCACCCCAACTCACGCCCTGACCAAACCAAAATAGAGACATAACAAAGGAACTAAGGTCAGGGCGTGACAAACCCAGCCAGAAAATTGAATAAACTTTAATTTACATTTATTTTATTTTATTATTAACCATATATCACCCCCCTCTTCGGAGGACAAATATCATTTTTTTTATTTATTTTTTTACAGCTTTTCTGATACATACATACATTTTACAAATACATTTTACATACACATTTTGCATACACATTTTACATACATGGTACTTCTATATAAAGCAGTCACATAACTATAATACACTATAATACATTACCAAACATAAACTCTTTAATCCCAACACTCAGCCACTCTCAGCCCATCCCATTTATCACCATAGACCACCCTCGTTTGGTTTCCATGTGCCATATATTTTTCAATTGTGCTGTGATGTTTTACATACTTTTTTTAACCTTTCGTGCAAGAGAAGAGAATTCAGTTGAAGCTCGCATCCGCTACAAGACCATGGTGTTGCCTACGGAGCTGTGAGGGGAACGGCACCTCCGTACTTCAGGCTCTGATCAGGCCCTACACCCAAACAAGGGCACTGCGTTCATCCACCTCTGGCCTGCTCGCCTCCCTACCTCTGAGGAAGTAACGTTCCCACTCAGCCCAGTCAAAACTGTTCGCTGCTCTGGCACCCAATGGTGGAACAAACTCCCTCACGACGCCAGTCAGCGGAGTCAATCACCACCTTCCGGAGACACCTGAAACCCCACCTCTTTAAGGAATACCTAGGATAGGAATAAAGTAATCCTTCTAACCCCCCCCCCTTAAAAGAGTTAGATGCACTATTGTAAAGTGGTTGTTCCACTGGATATCATAAGGTGAATGCACCAATTTGTAAGTCGCTCTGGATAAGAGTGTCTGCTAAATGACTTAAATGTAAATGTAAATATAGTATCCATAGATTGTGAACTAAAGGTGAAAACCTTTCCTATGAGTATTATTACATTATTTATAGACTGACTATGGCTTTCCAAATCGCCCAGATGGTTTCGACCCTTTCTTC
>NC_036870.1:22553428-22573428 GCF_002910315.2 Salvelinus sp. IW2-2015
GGCGTGGCCCACGCTTGGATTGCGTCCTACCTGACAGGTCGCTCCTACCAGGTGGCGTGGCGAGAATCTGTCTCCGCACCACGTGCTCTCACCACTGGTGTCCCCCAGGGCTCTGTTCTAGGCCCTCTCCTATTCTCGCTATACACCAAAGTCACTTGGCTCTGTCATATCCTCACATGGTCTCTCCTATCATTGCTATGCAGACGACACACAATTAATCTTCTCCTTTCCCCCCTCTGATAACCAGGTGGCGAATCGCATCTCTGCATGTCTGGCAGACATCAGTGTGGATGACGGATCACCACCTCAAGCTGAAACTCGGCAAGACGGAGCTGCTCTTCCTCCGGGGAAGGACTGGCCCGTTCCATGATCTCGCCATCACGGTTGACAACTCCATTGTGTCCTCCTCCCAGAGTGCTAAGAACTTGGCGTGATCCTGGACAACACCCTGTCGTTCTCAACCAACATCAAGGCGGTGACCCGTTCCTGTGGGTTCATGCTCTACAACATTCGCAGAGTACGACCCTGCCTACACAGGAAGCCGCGCAGGTCCTAATCCAGGCACTTGTCATCTCCCGTCTGGATTACTGCAACTCGCTGTTGGCTGGGCTCCCTGCCTGTGCCATTAAACCCCTACAACTCATCCAGAACGCCGCAGCCCGTCTGGTGTTCAACCTTCCAAGTTCTCTCACTCACCCGCTCCTCCGCTCTCTCCACTGGCTTCCAGTTGAAGCTCGCATCCGCTACAAGACCATGGTGCTTGCCTACGGAGCTGTGAGGGGAACGGCACCTCCGTACCTTCAGGCTCTGATCAGGCCCTACACCCAAACAAGGGCACTGCGTTCATCCACCTCTGGCCTGCTCGCCTCCCTACCTCTGAGGAAGTACAGTTCCCGCCTCAGCCCAGTCAAAACTGTTCGCTGCTCTGGCACCCCAATGGTGGAACAAACTCCCTCACGACGCCAGGTCAGCGGAGTCAATCACCACCTTCCGGAGACACCTGAAACCCCACCTCTTTAAGGAATACCTAGGATAGGATAAAGTAATCCTTCTAACCCCCCCCTTAAAAGAGTTAGATGCACTATTGTAAAGTGGTTGTTCCACTGGATATCATAAGGTGAATGCACCAATTTGTAAGTCGCTCTGGATAAGAGTGTCTGCTAAATGCTTAAATGTAATGTAAATATAGTATCCATAGATTGTGAACTAAAGGTGAAAACCTTTCCTATGAGTATTATTACATTATTTATAGACTGACTATGGCTTTCCAAATCGCCCAGATGGTTTCGACCCTTTCTTCTTTACCTTTACAGGTCGCAATCCCGACGGTCGGATTAAATATGACAACAGCCACTGCAAGTGCAGGGGCGAAATTCAAAATCTATTTTTTTAAATATTTAACTTCACACATTAACAAGTCCAATACGCATTTGAAGATAACATCTTGTCAATCCAGCCAACATGTCCGATTTTTTAAATGTTTTACAGAGAAAACACCACTATATTTATGTTAGCTCACACCAAATACAAAAGTGGAATTATGATTATGATTATGGAATTATGATTCAAGTAGCATGCACAAACCAACCGAAATAAACTAAAACCAACCTAAAGAACCCAGAAAAAACTACCTCAGATGACAGTCATATAACATGTTACACAATAAATTATGTTTTGTTCATAAAAAGTGCATATTTTAGCTATAAATCAGTTTTACATTGATGCTACCATAAATGCCTACCAACATAGCTAAAGTCTGAATCCAGACGGGAGTAGCCAGAGAAAATACATACACCAACGTCGACTACTAATTACACCTCATAAAACATTTCAGAAAAACATATGGTGGATAGCTAATGAAAGACAGATATCGTGTGAATAAAGCCAATATTCCGATTTTTGAAGTGTTTTAGCAGCGAAAACACAATATATCGTTATATTAGCTAACAAATAAGCTAGCATAAGCAGCACTAGCATAAGTCAAGCGCTAGCCTAGCACAGTTAGCATACAACAGTTCGACAGATATATGAAAAAGCATCCCAAATTGGGTCCTTATCTTTGTTTGATATTCCATCAGAATGTTGTAACGGGGTCCAATGTCCAGTAGAGTCTTTAGTTGGGTTCCAGAACGAACTATTTCCTCTTTGGTTAGCAAGCACAATAGCATTGCGGCGCTAATCTGTCTTTCTTCAAAAAAATTCTTCCGTCTCATCACATCTAAAGTCCAGATAAAATTGCAATAATATAATTAAGTATATTGAAAAACATACTTTTAGGATGATTTTGTGACATGTATCAAATAAATCGAAGTCAGAGATCATATTCACCGTTATCGACCTTCTTCCAGTAGCCGAGACCAAATTATGCTTCGCGCCCGGAATTTTTTTTTAACTGCGCAGGTCTCACAAGAAGGTGTGTTTATTCAGTCCATGGACGAGATATTCGACTGCTTTCAATTCTCACTTCCGCATTACACCCTGATGAAGGAGTGTGACGTGTTTCTACGGTCCCAAGTCTAATGACCTTTTATAGACAAGGTTTAGAACACACATCGCATTTTGGAAATCTCATTCGGCTGGGAAAGATGCTAAAATATTTCTGTTCGACTTAGAGAAATAATTCAAACCTTTAGAAACATTAGACTGTTATCTACAACAGTAGTAAATATATGCTATAGTAAAATAAAAGTTTCTTAGGGCGCCGTTTGAAAATGTGCACAATTTTTCCAGTTTTCATAATCCACCTTGCAGCCATAAGAGGTTTTAAGGTGGCTGCCCACATGTCGCCAGCCTATCTCTCCAAACCTTGTCTCTCCTTTCTGGGGGGTTCATTGCTTGGAAGGCACCACCTCTCCTTTTTTTTAGGGGGAGATCAAGCAGATCCTAACTGTTATAGACCTATTCCTATTTTGCCCTGTTATCAAAAGTGTTGGAAAAACTTGCCATTAATCAAGACTGTCTTTTTGATGTCTATAGTATTCTCTCGGGTATGCAATCTGGTTTCCACTCAGGTTATGGATGTGTCACTGCAACCTTAAAGGTCCTCAATGATGTCACCATTGCCCTTGATTCTAAGCAATGTTGTGCTGCTATTTTATTGACTTGGCCAAAGCATTTGAATACAGTAGACCATTCATTCTTGTGGGCCGGCTGAGGAGTATTGGTGTCTCTGAGGGTCTTTGGCCTGGTTTGCTAACTACCTCTCTCAAAGAGTGCAGTGTATAATGTCAGAAGATCTGCTATCTCAGCCACTGCCTGTCACTAAGGGAGTACCCGAGGCTCAATCCTAGGCCCAGCCTCTAATCCATCACACCAAGAACTTGAAGCTCCAAAAGTGGCAGTATCAATAGATGATGAAAAGGCATTCCATAGGGTGGAATGGGCATATATTTGAAAAAACAATTGTCCCTTTTTAATTCCTTGATTGATCTATTATACAAATCCCCTAAAACATCTATGTCGGCATATAACATTAATTACTCTCCTTTAATAGATAGGTTTGATATGATTTTCAGAGATTGAGATCTTCCCTATTTCCATGTTTGGTAGGGTCAACATTACAAAATGAATATATTACCGAGGTTGATACATTTATTCCAGGCCTTGCCAGGTTAAATTCCATCCAACTTTTAAAATAAATAAATGACCTGCTCTCCAACTTTATTTGGAATGGAAAGACCTCAAGAGTCAAATTGACTGTTTTACACTTACCCTATACAGGTGGAGGTCTTGGACTACCTCTATGAGAAGTGTATTACTGTGCTGCCAACTGCGTTCACTTAAACCAGGGGTGTCAAACTCAAATACCCAGTGGGCCAAAATGTAAAACCTGAACAAAGTTGCGGGCCAACATTGAACAAATGAACCTTTTAATATGGACCCAAACAAGTTTTGCTTTAACATTGAATATGGAACAAGCATCGCTTATTACCATACAATATATAATTTAATAGTGGAGACATGCAAAATCGATAATTTCAAATGAAAAAACAATCAATGGCATTCATTTATTAAATAAATAAAATTTAAATAAAAATCGTATGCCTCTTTTCTATTTGCAGCCTTCTGATTTAAATACCAAAATAAACATTTTCTCCACTGGCTAATAATTTTACAAATAGAAAGGATAATAAATCAATCAACCATTCAAGCCATTAAAGGCCGGGCTGATTTTGCGATCTCTCTGCTGCCACTATATAACTAGCCTTTACAGCAGCCTCACTTTGTGATGTGGCTTTTTTGAACATATTCTGTTGTGAAACCAAACTTCTTTTCATCTCCTCTACTTTCTGGCTCCTTTGAGTCATGTCCAGGTCCTTGTATTTGTCATGTGTTTCGTTTCATAGTGTCGTCTAATGTTTGTACTCCTTACTTACAGCCACGTTGACTCCACCAACAAGACAAACAGGTTTGTCTTTTACATATGTAAACAGATATTCTGCCTCCACTTGTCCAGAAAGCTCCTGTTTTCTGCCTTTCTTTTCGCCATTTTTGGGAAGGGATAGCGCGCTGACAGTTGTAGCGTCTATGTTGCTATGACTACTGTCACAGAGGAGAGGGCGTTTCTGGGTCCTGTCCTGATTGGCGCGCGAAAACAACAGCAGAGCATTATGGGATTCGTAGTATTAGCGGTGAATGCGCTGTATAATACCGGCGGGCCCAGCTCTAGTAGTAATTTGGTATTGTCTCGCGGGCCAAAATATAATTACCCCGCGGGCCAGTATTGGCCCGCGGGCCAGAGTTTGACACCCATGACTTAAACAATGGACAACAGACTATCCTGTGCATGGAGGAGTATTGAAGCCATTAATGTAATACCTTATGATCTAAAATAGATTCACTACTTCAGGTCCAAGGCGTTGAAGAAAAAAAAATGACAATCCAATGATTTTCAATTCCATTCGTATTTGGGAAAATGTACATAAATTCAAAAGGTGAAAGAACCAATATCGCCAGGCACCCCTATTTGGAATAACCCAACCTTAATTAAGTACTGGTTTCAAAGTGGCATCATGAATTTTGAACATGTGTACTATGATGGCTCTCTACTGTCATTCAATCAATTAAAAGAAAGATTTTGATTATCTAAGGCCGATTTCTTTAAGTACTTTCAACTCAGAAATATTATTAAATCGTTTCAACAAAATCTGGATGAACCTGAGGCATCTAACATAGAAAAATAATGAAAGAAGCTGCTACGCCAAAGAAGTTGATTGCCAAGTTATATCAAGGGTTGATTGAAACTCTACCTGCTGGTTCAGAACCTAAGGAAAAAATAAAAACATTGGTCACAGATATGTGAAAATGTTCATACATGCTCCTATAACCTAAGACATAAAACTACTACAATTTAAGATAATTCATAGGACTTACCACTCTCCTGCCAGAATGCACGTAATGCACCCAGAAATGTCACATCTCTGTCGGAGATGTAAAAAGCACAATGGAACCCTATTAACATACTGACACCATTTTGGGATAATGTCTGTGCTATCTTTTCATTGTGTCCTGGAAATAATATTCATCCAGCTGGAAAGCCTCATATCCACCCTGAATAACAAACCGGAGGACTGTACTATCACCTCTGCCTGCAATTAGCAATTAGTGTTGTTCTTGAGTCCCCCTGGTTTCTCAGCGGTAGCTGTAAGCGGCGATTGTGCCAGTGGCTGTTTTGTCGCAAAACTAGGACCGTCGCCGAAACAAAGACAGTTCTGCCGAGTTGTTCTGCTGAGTTATTCAAGGAAGGAAAGAGAGGAAGTCTTCACACTACTCTCTCACTTTATTATCTTACCTAGTAACTTTAACTATGTGTGTTTTTTATACATGTTCGCACCTCTCCCTGTAGGCTTACAGGTGCCCCCCCCCCTTGGCTGCAACCCTTCTAATTTAGTGTACCCTGCGCACACAACCCATGTGGAATTCTGCGTCTCTGGCAGCGTTTAGAACTGCCGATCGGCGGTCAAGAATTCCGAGTTCATCTCAGCCTATGCTCCCCTTTAGTACCTTGACTTTCTGGTCCTGACGGAGACATGGATCACCCCAGAGAACACTGCTACTCCAGCTGCTCTTTCTTCATTTGACTACGTTTTCTCTCATAGTCCAAGAGCATCTGGTCATCACGGTGGTGGCACAGGTCTATTTTCTTCACCAGTCTATCTCCTCATTTGAATTCCATGCTGTCACTGTCACTTGTCCACTCAAGCTTAAATATTATGGTCATCTATCTCCCTCCAGGTCCCTTGGAGAGTTCCTCAATGAGCTTGACACCTTGATTATGTCATTTACTGATGACAGCTCACCGGTCTTCGTACTTTGCAACTTCAACCTCCCGATGTCTGCCTTCCCGATGTCTGCCTTCGGTTTATTTTTTCCAACTCTCACTTTCCCTCCTTGCCTCTTTTGACCTCACCCTTTCCCAATCCCTCCAACTCACAAAGCAGGCAATACGATTGACCGCATTGTTACTCTCAGCCCCTAGCCCAAGGATTGGTGGTCCCTCTCACGCACTCAATCCCGGGCAATCTTCCAAAACTCTCTCTACTCTCACTCCTACCACACTTTCAACCCTCTCCCTCTTCTCCTAATCACCAGGTACTTTGCACTCAAGTATTTCTTAAGCGGGAAATTTGTTTCTCTCCTTTCTTCTGCTCCTCCTGCCTTGTCCCTCAACCCCGGCTAATTCGCATCGGGTTGCTCGCATCATCAACCCGGCCACATTTCTCATCCTCCCCTCAGTTTACTAGGTAATTCCTACTCAAATCGTGGGCATGCCCTCCATCGCACATTCCTGGCTTGGGCGTCCACGCTCTCTTCTCTCTCTGGCTCAAGTGCTGGGCACCATGATCTCAAGGCGAGGTTACAGACAGCTCGACAGCTCCTGAGGAGAGGGGACTTCCTCTTCTATCCGGGGTCTTCATCGCTTTACTCTCTTCTCATACTTCTTCTATTCCTTCGTATCCCGTCCCTCTGCTAGACACATGGTCACCACTCAATTAGCTTCTGTTAGTCTGCGCCCTTAATCCTAAGGGGACTTACTCTTCCCTCACCCTGTCTCTTATCCTCGATTCTGCCTCTCTCTTTACTACATCCAACCTACTCATCCTCCGCAAGCCTACGCTACTAATAGAAACATCCCATAATATATCTTAATGTCATCTAACAATGGAAAGTTTAAGGTGGCTGCCCCCATCGTCGCCAAGCCTATCTCCAACCTTTTTAACCTGTCTCTCCTTTCTGGGGAGGTTCCCATTGCTTGGAAGGCAGCCACAGTTCGTCCTTTATTTAAAGGGGGAGATCAAGCAGATCCTAACTGTTATAGACCTATTTCTATTTTGCCCTGTTTATCAAAAGTGTTGGAAAAACTTGCCATTAATCAACTGACTGTCTTTCTTGATGTCTATAGTATTCTCTCGGGTATGCAATCTGGTTTCCACTCAGGTTATGGATGTGTCACTGCAACCTTAAAGGTCCTCAATGATGTCACCATTGCCCTTGATTCTAAGCAATGTTGTGCTGCTATTTTATTGACTTGGCCAAAGCATTTGATACAGTAGACCATTCCATTCTTGTGGGCCGGCTGAGGAGTATTGGTGTCTCTGAGGGGTCTTTGGCCTGGTTTGCTAACTACCTCTCTCAAAGAGTGCAGTGTATATAGTCAGAAGATCTGCTGTCTCAGCCACTGCCTGTCACTAAGGGAGTACCCCGAGGCTCAATCCTAGGCCCCACGCTCTAATCCATCACACCAAGAACTTGAACGCTCCAAAAGTGGCAGTATCAATAGATGATGAAAAGGCATTCCATAGGGTGGAATGGGCATATATTTGAAAAAACAATTGTCCCTTTTTTAATTCCTTGATTGATCTATTATACAAATCCCCTAAAACATCTATTCGAGGCATATAACATTAATTACTCTCCTTTAATAGATAGGTTTGAATCTGATTTTCAGAGATTGAGATCTCTCCCTATTTCCATGTTTGGTAGGGTCAACATTACCAAAATGAATATATTACCGAGGTTGATACATTTATTCCAGGCCTTGCCAGGTTAAATTCCATCCAACTTTTAAAATAAAATAAATGACCTGCTCTCCAACTTTATTTGGAATGGAAAGACCTCAAGAGTCAAATTGACTGTTTTACACTTACCCTATACAGGTGGAGGTCTTGGACTACCTCCTATGAAGATGTATTACTGTGCTGCACAACTGCGTTCACTTAAACCCGTGTCAAACTCAAATACCCAGTGGCCAAAATGTAAAACCTGAACAAGTTGCGGGCCAACATTGAACAAATGAACCTTTTAATATGGACCCAAAAAAAGTTTGCTTTTAACATTGAATATGGAACAACATCGCTTATTACCATTACAATATATAATTAATAGTGGAGGACATGCAAAATCGAATTCAAATGAAAAAACACATTCAATGGCATTCATTTATAAATATAAAATTTAAATAAAAATCGTATGCCTCTTTTCTATGGCGCCTTCTTGATTAATACCCAAAATAAACATTTCTCCACTGGCTAATAATTTTTTACAAATAAGAATGATAATAAATCCATCAACCATTCAAGCCCATTAAAGGCCGGCTGATTTGCGATCTCTGCTGCCACTATATAACTAGCCTTACAGCAGCCTCACTTTGTATGTGGCTTTTTTGAAACATATTCTGTTGTGAAACCAAACTTCTTTTCCTCCTCTACTTTCTGGCTCCTTTGAGTCATGTCCAGGTCCTTGATGTCAGGTGTTTCGTTTCATAGTGTCGTCTAATGTTGTACTCCTTACTTACAGCCACGTTGACCACCAACAAGACAAACAGGTTTGTTTTACATATGTAACACAGATTCTCTCCCACTTGTCCAGAAAGCTCCTGTTTTCTGCCTTTCTTTTCGCCATTTTTGGGAAGGATAGCGCGCTGACAGTTGTAGCGTCTATGTTGCTATGACTACGTCACAGAGGAGAAGGCGTTTCTGGGTCCTGTCCTGATTGGCGCGCGAAACAACAGCAGCATTATGGGATCGAGTATTAGCGGTGAATGCGCTGTATAATACCGGCGGGCCAGCTCTATAGTAATTTGGTATTGTCTCGCGGGCCAAATATAATTACCCCGCGGGCAGATTTGGCCCCGGGCCAGAGTTTACACCCCATACTTAAACAATGGACAACAGACTATCCTTGTGCATGGAGGAGTATTGAAGCCATTAATGTAATACCTTATGATCTAAAATAGATTCACTACTTCAGGTCCAAGGCGTTGAAGAAAAAAAATGACAATCCAATGATTTTCAATTCCATTCGTATTTGGGAAAATGTACATAAATTCAAAAGGTGGAAAGAACCAATATCGCCAGGCACCCCTATTTGGAATAACCCAACCTTAATTAAGTACTGGTTTCAAAGTGGCATCATGAATTTTGAACATGTGTACTATGATGGCTCTCTACTGTCATTCAATCAATTAAAAGAAAGATTTTGATTATCTAAGGCCGATTTCTTTAAGTACTTTCAACTCAGAAATATTATTAAATCGTTTCAACAAAATCTGGATGAACCTGAGGCATCTAACATAGAAAAATAATGAAAGAAGCTGCTACGCCAAAGAAGTTGATTGCCAAGTTATATCAAGGGTTGATTGAAACTCTACCTGCTGGTTCAGAACCTAAGGAAAAAATAAAAACATTGGTCACAGATATGTGAAAATGTTCATACATGCTCCTATAACCTAAGACATAAACTACTACAATTTAAGATAATTCATAGGACTTACCACTCTCCTGCCAGAATGCACGTAATGCACCCAGAAATGTCACATCTCTGTCGGAGATGTAAAAAGCACAATGGAACCCTATTACATACTGACACCATTTTGGGATAATGTCTGTGCTATCTTTTCATTGTGTCCTGGAAATAATATTCATCCAGCTGGAAAGCCTCATATCCACCCTGAATAACAAACCGGAGGACTGTACTATCACCTCTGCCTGGCAATTAGCAATTAGTGTTGGTTCTTGAGTCTCCCCTGGTTTCTCAGCGGTAGCTGTAAGCGGCGATTGTGCCAGTGGCTGTTTTGTCGCAAAACTAGGACCGTCGCCGAAACAAAGACAGTTCTGCCGAGTTGTTCTGCTGAGTTATTCAAGGAAGGAAAGAGAGGAAGTCTTCACACTACTCTCTCACTTTATTATCTTACCTAGTAACTTTAACTATGTGTGTTTTTTATACATGTTCGCACCTCTCCCTGTAGGCTTTACAGGTGCCCCCCCACCCCTTGGCTGCAACCCTTCTAATTTAGTGTACCCTRCGCACACAACCCATGTGGAATTCTGCGTCTCTGGCAGCGTTTAGAACTGCCGATCGGCGGTCAAGAATTCCGAGTTCATCTCAGCCTATGCTCCCCTTTAGTACCTTGACTTTCTGGTCCTGACGGAGACATGGATCACCCCAGAGAACACTGCTACTCCAGCTGCTCTTTCTTCATTTGACTACGTTTTCTCTCATAGTCCAAGAGCATCTGGTCATCACGGTGGTGGCACAGGTCTATTTTCTTCACCAGTCTATCTCCTCATTTGAATTCCATGCTGTCACTGTCACTTGTCCACTCAAGCTTAATATTATGGTCATCTATCTCCCTCCAGGTGCCCTTGGAGAGTTCCTCAATGAGCTTGACACCTTGATTATGTCATTTACTGATGACAGCTCACCGGTCTTCGTACTTTGCAACTTCAACCTCCCGATGTCTGCCTTCCCGATGTCTGCCTTCGGTTTATTTCTTTCCAACTCTCACTTTCCCCTCCTTGCCTCTTTTGACCTCACCCTTTCCCAATCCCCTCCAACTCACAAAGCAGGCAATACGATTGACCGCATTGTTACTAGAGGTTGCTCACCTAATTTCACTTCAACCCCCCTCCAGGTCTTTGATCACTACTTTGTTTCCTTTTCTGTCTCCCTTTCCTCCAACCCTAACCACTCAAGCCCCTACCCAGATGGTCATGCACCATCGCAATCTTCACTCTCTCTCTCCCACTACTCTCTCCTCTTCTATCCTATCATCTCTCCCTTCAGCGAAATCCTTCTCCCTCCTGTCTCCCGATTCTGTCTCTTCAACCCTACTCTCCTCCCTTTCCACATCCTATAACTCACACTGTCCCCTTTCCTCCTGGCCGGCTCGGCCCTCCCTTTCTGCTCAGTGGCTGAGTGACTCAAGGCGAGTTTACAGAACAGCTGCGAGCAGCTGAGCGAAAAAGGAGGAAAACTAAACTTCCGGAGGACCTATCATCCTTTTACTCCCTCCTCTCTACCTTCTCTTCCCCTGTATCCACTGCTAAAGCAACTTTCTACCACTCAAAATTTCAAGCTTCTGCCTAACTCTAGGAAATTATTTTCCACCTTATCCTCCCTCCTTAATCCTCCACCCCTCAAGCCAGTAAAGAACAAATTCTTATTTACAATGACAGCCTACTAGGGAACAGTGGGTTAACTGCCCTGTTCAGGGGCAGAACAACATATTTTTACCTTGTCAGAAGGGGATTTGATCCAGCATCCTTTTGGTTACTGGCCCAATGCTCTAACCACTAGGCTACCTGCTGCCCCAGACCCCTAGTGAGGTCTGGCCGCCCGACAACCTGCCATCTCGAACCCATCCC
Source organism: Salvelinus sp. IW2-2015 (assembly GCF_002910315.2). Taxonomy (NCBI): domain Eukaryota; kingdom Metazoa; phylum Chordata; class Actinopteri; order Salmoniformes; family Salmonidae; genus Salvelinus; species Salvelinus sp. IW2-2015. Next base: position 22,565,074 of record NC_036870.1, read on the forward strand.
ATCCTCCCTTCTCCAGACTATCTCTGGAGACCTTCTCTCGTTCCTCTTTTCTTTCCAAAACACTTGAGCGTGCTTTCTCTGATCAACTGTCTTGTTATCTCTCTCAGAATGATCTTGTTGACCCAAACCAGTCAGGCTTCAAGACGGGTCACTCAACCGAGACTGCTCTTCTCTGTGTCACGGAGGCTCTCCACACTGCCAAAGCTGACTCTYTTTCCTCTRTTCTCATCCTCCTTGATCTATCCACTGCCTTCGATACATCATCAGATCCTCCTCTCCACCCTCTCAGGGCTGGGCGTCTCAGGTTATACACACTCTTGGATTGCATCCTACCTGGCAGGCCGCTGCTACCAGGTGACGTTGAGAGGATCTGTGTCTGCACCACATACTCTCACTCCTGGTGTCCCCCAGGGCTCGGTTCTAGGCCCTCTCCTTTTCTCTTTATACACCAAGTCAGTCAGCTCCGTTATATCCTCACATGGTCTCTCCTATCATTGCTATGTGGATGACACTCAACTACTTTTCTCATTCCCCCCTTCTTACACCCAGGTGACGACACGCATCTTTGTGTGTCTGGAAAATTTCTCAACTTGGATGTTGGCACACCRCCTCAAGCTCAACCTTGACATGATGGAACTGCTCTTCCTTCCAGAGAAGGCCTGCCCTCTCAAAGACCTCTCCATCACGGTTGACAACTCCACAGTGTCGCCCTCCCGGAGTGCAAATAACCTTGGCGTGACCATGGATAACACCCTGTCATTCTCTGCAAACATCAAAGCATGAGAGATGGTGCCGGAGAGGGTGGCTGCTGTTTTATTTGTTCTTAACCAACCATTCAATTTTYTTTTGCATTGTTTGTGACTTATTTTGTACATAATGTTTCTGCTACCGTCTCTTATGACCGAAAAGAGCTTCTGGACATCAGAACAGTGATTACTCACCTCGAATTGGACGAAGATTTTTTCTTTAATGAGTCGGACAGGAAGGATGTCCTCCAAGTACCCGAACAGGCCCTCATCCCCGTCATTCGCTGGAGAAAGAAACTGAGATTTTGCGGAAAGAGATTGGCGTGCCTTGTGAGGATCTGCCTTGTGGCTAATCTGCCTTTGCCATCCGTACTGTTAGCCAATGTTCAATCACTGGAAAATAAATGGGACAAACTGAAAGCACGTTCATCCTACCAACGGGACATTAAAAACTGTAATATCTTATGTTTCACAGAGTCGTGGCTGAACGACAACACTAATAACATACAGCTGGTGGATTATACACTATCGGCAGGATAGAACAGCAGCCTCTGGTAAGACACGGGGTGGCGGGCCTATAAATATTTGTAAACAACAGCTAGTGCACAATATCTAAGGAAGTCTCAAGGTTTTGCTCTTCTGAGGTAGAGAATCTCATGATAAGCTGAAGACCACACTATCTACATAGAGAGTTTTCATCTGTATTTTTCGTAGATGCCTACATATCACCWCAGACCGATCCTGAAACTAAAACCGCACTCAATGAGCTGTATACCGCCATAAGAAAACAGAGGCGGCGCTCCTGGGTACAGCTGCCATTTTCAAGGAGCGGGACTCTAACCCGGAAGCTTATAAGAAAKTCCACTGTGCCCTCCGACAAATCATCAAACAGGCAAAGCGTTACTACAGGACTAAGATCTAATCATACTACACCGGCTCCGACGCTCGTCGGATGTGGCAGGGCTTGCAAACTATTTCAGACTAATAAGGGAATCACAACTGAGAGCTGCCCAGTGACACAAGCCTACCAGACGAGCAAAATCAMTTCTATGTTCGCTTCGAGGCAAGTAACACTGAAACATGCATGATAGCATCAGCTGTTCCGGACGACTGTGTGATCACGGTCTCCACTGCCGATGTGAATAATACCTTTAAACAGGTCAACATTCACAAGGCCGCAGGGCCAGATGGATTACCAGGACGTGTACTTCGAGCATGCGCTGACCAACTGGCAAGTGTCTTCACTGACATTTTCAACCTCTCCCTGTCTGAGTCTGTAATACCAACATGTTTCAAGCAGACCACCATCATCCCTGTGCCCAAGAACACAAAGGCAACCTGCCTAAACGAATACCGCCCCGTAGCACTCACATCGGTAGCCATGAAGTGCTCTGAAAGGCTGGTCATGGCTCACATCAACGGCATCCTCCCGGATACCATAGACCCACTCCAATTTGCAACCTGCCCAAACAGATCCACAGATGATGCAATCTCTATTGGTCTCCACACTGACCTTTTACACCTGGACAAAAGGAACACCTATGTGAGAATGCTATTCATTGACTACAGCTCAGTGTTCAACACCATAGTGCCCTCAAAGCTCATCACTAAGCTAAGGACTCTGGGACTAAACACCTCCCTCTGCAACTGGATCCTGGACTTCCCGAGAGGCCGCCCCCAGGTGGTAAGGGTAGGTAACATTACATCTGCAATGCTGACCCTCAACACAGGGGCCCCTCAGAGGTGCGTGCTCAGTCCCCCCCTGTACTCCCTGTTCACTCATGACTACACGGCCAGGCACGACTCCAACACCATCATTATGTTTGCCAATGACACAACAGTGGTAGTAGGCCTGATCACCGACAACGATGAGACAGCCTATAGGTCGAGGTTTGTCGAGGTGTCGAGGAATCAATTATTTTGGATCGACTCTCCACCACTACTCCATCATCGTTAACAGTTGGAAATATGGCAGAGAAAGGCAAGCGACAGCAGCGAAGTCCTGAATGGCAATACTTTGAGAAGTTAAATGAGAAGGAAATGCAAACTTCGCAAGATGGAACTGAGGTACAGTAATGGTAGTACATGTGCAATACTTAACCATCTGAATGGGACACACCGTGAGACCTAAACTGTTGCTGGCAGCAGCACAGCTGCATTGTGAATTCACGTGGARTTTTATGGCTGTTTAAACATGAAGAAAAATTGTCCATTTGTCACATACCTTCTGTGTGTGTGTGTCTGTTAATGTATCTCTTCCTCCTGCTATTTGTCTTCATCCAGATGGGTGGGTGGCTGCTGTAACTCAGAGGAATGATGGGCGATAAGAGGGGTCAAGAGTCAACTCGAAAAACACTCTCCCTTATGATATTTGATTAAAACAGCACGTTGTTGTTAATTATTCCCCGAACATTAGCACTTTAAATTTGACATTTTTTAAATGTATTTATCCTTTATTTAACTAGGCAAGTCAGTTAAGAACACATTCTTATTTACAATGACGGCCTACCCCCGTGAAACCTGGACGACGCTGGGCCAATTGTGCGCCGCCCTATGGGACTCCCAATCACGGCCGGATGTGATTGGGAGCCCTAACCTTAACCACTCTGAGTTAATGTCTAAACTGTTAACCTTTGAGTTGTTTCTGTTTTAACCCTGTAACCATGCAGACTTAACCCTGTAACTACGCAAAATGAAAGCTTAAAAAATAGACATTCATCCAAAATACATCAAATTTCACGCACGCACGCGCGCACGCACACACACACACACACACACACACACACACACACACACACACACACACACACACACACACACACACACACACACACACACACACACACACACACACACACACCACACACACACACACACACACACACACACACACACACACACACACACACACACATTCTGATATTGTTACAACCAGAAGAAAAAGGGGTTTGGTGTAGGCCTTAGCTGAGCCTGGACAGGGCTAGGGTTGGGGCTCTGTGCTTGGTTGATGTCCCAGAGAAGATTAATGAAGTGTGGGAATTGGAGTCTGCAGCACTCCCACTCTGGAGCCCTGTCTTCAATGCTTTTTTGAAGTCACCTCTACCTCAGTCCTCATTTGTCCAATTCATATTTGCTCTTGTCAAACCCAAAGTAAGAGTGAACGGGGGAGAGGGGAGAGGGGAGGGGGTGTTTTTATATAACAGTGTAATGCTTTGATATCCACACCCACACACACACACACACACACACACACACGTGTTGTCAGAAAATGATTTTTATTGCACACTGGCTGTGTCACGACTTCCGCCGAGGTCGGTCCTCTCCTTGTTCGGGCGGCGTTCGGCGGTCAACGTCACCGGCCTTCTAAACATCGCCAATCCACTTTTCATTTTCCATTTGTTTTGTCTTTGTCTTACACACCTGGTTTCAATCCCCCCAATTACTTGTTCATTATTTAACCCTCTGTTCCCCCATGTTTGTTTGTGAGTAATTGTTTATTGTATTGCAGTCCGTATTTGTGGCCTTGTATTTATACGACGTGTATTGTGATATATTTTGAGTAAATTGCTTTTCATTACTCATATCTTGTCACGCCCTGACCTTAGAGAGCCTTTTTATTTCTCCTATTTGGTTAGGTCAGGGTGTGATTAGGGTGGGCATTCTAGCTTTTCGTTTTCTATGTTGGCCTGGTATGGTTCCCAATCAGAGGCAGCTGTCTATCGTTGTCTCTGATTGGGGATCATATTTAGGCAGCCTTTTCCCACCTGTTGTTTGTGGGATCTTGTTTTTGTGTAGTGCCTGTGAGCACTCCATTTCTTCACGTTTGTTTCTTTATTGTTTTCTGGGAGTGTCATTTAAATAAACATGTGGAACTCTACGCACGCTGCGCCTTGGTCCAATCATTCTAACGATCATGACATATCTGCTGTCCTGCGCCTGACTCATCTCACCAGCTACACACAGACGCTTTACAAGCTGGTTAGGTKCAGGTACCAAGTCAGGCTGTAGGAGGCACTGGACAGCGAGGCACTAAGTCATTAAAACTGCTCTTTGAAGACATGGACAATTAACCAACATTTCAGCCTGTAGGCTAATCCCACAACTCTGGCTACAACCCACATGGTACCATATTCCCTATATAGTGCACTACTTTTAACCTGGGCCTATTGGGCTCTGGGCTAAAGTAGTGGACTATATAGGGAAAAGGTGCCATTTGAGACAAATCCTCTGCTCTATGGGATGTATTGCTTAGAGTTTAGGATATTCTTCAAGAACTTGGCCTTTTACACTCCCCACTGGATAGCGAAGGAGACTGTGGAGGATGGAATGAGAGGGGGGTGAGATGAATGGAGGAACATAGGCTTGTCTTAAATGGCACCCTACTCCATACAGGGTCTCTGGTCAAACGTAGTGCACTATATAGGGAATAGGGGGCCATTTGAGATGCAGACATAGAGGTTGAACATCGATGTCCCCTAGGACCACAGGGCAATAACTGCAAACTGAAACTGTTTTCATTCGGCTCTAGGGGTTACACACACATACACATATATCTAATGTAATGTGTGAGAACAGAAAGAAATGGAAATACTTAGAAAGCATATGCTTGTAAAAGTACAGGAGGAGGGCTAAAGAGGGAGAGAGGGAGGGTGGTGAAGGGGTGGGTGGAGGTTGGAAAATGGTGAGGGAATGGGTGGATATTGGTGGAGAAGGGTGAAAGGGTGGCTAAAGGGTGGAGAATAATGAAAGGATGGGTGGAAGGATGGGTGAAAGGATGGGTGGAGAAGAGTGGAAACTGGAAAGTTGTGGATGATAAGGAAGAGTAAAAGAAGGTGCAGAGAAGAGTAGATAGAGGGGTGGAGAAGAGTACAATGAGGGGTGGAGAAGAGTAAAAGGAGGGGTGGAGAAGAGTACAATGAGGGGTGGAGAAGAGTACAATGAGGGGTGGAGAAGAGGTGTGTGTCCTGTCTGTCTGTCTGTTCTGTCTGTCTGTCTGTCTGTCTGTCTGTCTGTCTTCGTCTGTCTGTCTGTCTGTTGCTGTCTGTCTGTCTGTCTGTCTGTCTGTCTCTGTCTGTCTGTCTGTCGTCTGTCTGTCTGTCTGTCTGTCTGTCTGTCTGTCTGTCTGTCTGTCTGTCTGTCTGTCTGTCCTGTCTGTTGTCTGTGTGGTGTGTGTGTGTGTGTGTGTGTGTTGTGTGTGTGTGTGTGTGTGTGTGTGTGTGTGTGTGATGTGTGTGTGTGTGTGTGTGTGTGTGTGTGGTGTGTGTGTGTGTGTGTGTGTATGTGTATGTCTCCATGTTTGCATGTGTTCATGTCTGTGCTTGCACTGTACCCACTGACCTACAGTCTGTTACTCTGTGTTTGGCAGCACTAATTCAATATGACTGGGCTTGCCTTGGGCTTGTGGCGAATCACGAAATTTCGTCAGCCGGTGATTGTCAATAATTGTCGGTCTCACGGTAATTGACTGTCAGTTAACATAAACACATTTACCATCTCCTGAATTCCACAATAGCCTACAAGCCACTGATGCAGACCTTTGGAACATCTACATTTAAAAAGTCTAATAAATCCATGTAATATGCCTACACCTTCACAGTAAATCCATTATTTATTTTAGACCGGTCTAAAGAAGCATGATATGGAAGAAAATGTAGTCTATTTCAGAGAACATAATAGCTTACTCTGAAGTTGTCCTTATGTTAGGTCCTGACGTGGCTATGCCAAATGGCTGTGGGCTACACTAGTTCATTTAGCAGACAAGATTTGCTCAAAATTCCCGTGGCATTATTTTATAGTCTGAAAAATACAATTTAACAAGCTGAATAAAATAAAGAAGGATATTTTCTCTCTAAATGATTCGAGGGAGTGCACACATGTGGCTATTCTGTGTTGAGTGGTTAACAAAGAAATAGGTTCCTATCTGCTTCATTTTGAGTTATTAATGGGGGAGAGAAGTGATGAAGTCATATTTCAAATGACTGTAGCAAATGTATTTCCATACCGCTCAGCATGGTGAGTTCAATGGCTTATGATTCTAGAGAGGAGAAAAAGAAGAGAGAGAGAGAGAGAGAGAGAGAGAGAGAGAGAGAGAGAGAGAGAGAGAGAGTGTGTGTGTGTGTGTGTGTGTATGTGTATGTGTGTGTACAATATGTTTGCCTATGCCCTATACTGTATGAGTCTGCATGTGTCACTCTCTCTCACTACACATTCTCTCCGGAACCCAAGTCCAATCCCAGGGCAGTTTGGAGAAGTTTGGAAGGGTCAGAAGCAGCGTCCGTGGCCAGCAAGTCATTCGTGGTATTTTGCTGTGGATATAAGATAGGTCCAGATTGGAGCGCAAGCGAGCCAGAGGAATGGTAATTACTTGTGGAAATCAAACCCACCATCAATTGTAGGGTTTCAACATTTCTGACTGTCCTTCCTCCTCTTAGCCCTTCTCTCCCCTCTCCCTCTCCGCTTAACTCACTCACTCCACCCTTTTTAAACTATAAGACTTTCTCTCCCTTCTCCACCCCTCCTTTTACTCTTCTCCACCCTTCTTTTACTCTTCTCCACCTCTCCTTTTCCTCTTCTCCACGCCTCTTTTTACTCTTCTCCACCCTCCTTTTTCCTCTTCTCCACGCCTCCTTTTACTCTTCTCCCCCCTCCTTTTCCACTTCTCCACTGCTTCTTTTCTCTTCTCCACCCCTCCTTTTCCTCTTCTCCACCCCTCCTTTGCCTCTTCTCCACGCCTCATTTTACTCTTCTCCACCCCTCCTTTACCCTTCTCCACCTCTCCTTTTACTCTTCTCACCCCTCCTTTTACTCTTCCCACCTCTCCTTTAATCTTCTCCACCCCTCCTTTTCCTCTTCTCCCACGCCTCTTTACTCTTCTCCACCCCTCCTTTTACTCTTCTTCCGCTCTTCCTTTTACTCTTCTCACCCCTCCTTTCCTCTTCTCCACCTCTCCTTTTCCTTTTCTCCACCCCTCCTTTTCCTCTTCTCCACGCCTCCTTTTACTCTTCTCCCCCCTCCTTTTCCTCTTCTCCACCACTCCTTTTCCTCTTCTCCACCCCTCCTTTTCTCTTCTCCACCCCTCCTTTGCCTTACTCTCACGCCTCATTTTACTCTTCTCCACCCCTCCTTTAACCCTTCTCCACCGCTGTTCTCGTTCTCACTCCTTTTACTCTTCCACCCCTCCTTTTACTCTTCTCCACCTCTCCCTTTTTTAATCTTCTCCACCCTCCTTTTACTCTTCTCCACACCTCCTTTACTCTTCTCCACCCCTCCTTTTACTCTTCTCCGCCTCTCCTTTTCTCTTCTCCACCCCTCCTTTCCTCTTCTCCCCACCTCTCCTTTTCCTCTTCTCCACCCCTCCTTTTCCTCTTCTCCACGCCTCCTTTTACTCTTCTCCACCCTCCTTTTCCTCTTCTCCACCCCTCCTTTGCCTCTCTCACGCCTCATTTTACTCTTCTCCACCCCTCCTTTACCTTCTCCACCTCTCCTTTTACTCTTCTCCACCTCTCCTTTTTTCTACCTCCTTTCTCCACCCTCCTTTTCTCTTCTCCACCCCTCCTTTTACTCTTCTCCACCTCTCCTTTTAATCTTCTCCACCCCTCCTTTTCCTCTT
>NC_036870.1:22578428-22580750 GCF_002910315.2 Salvelinus sp. IW2-2015
TGCATAGTTTTATGGAAACTGACAACAATATTCTATGTTTAGATCATGAAAGTTTCAGGATAACGAGATCCATTGACACCAATTACCGTGTAATATGAACCAATTGGAATACATTATCTATGGATGTAATATTTCATCATCATTCTTTATCAGACACTGTTTCTATGGTCCCATGTACCACTTTTCCAGACCATGTTTTCAGATTTGACATTACTGTACACTCACCGGCCACTTTATTAGGTACACCTATCTAGTACTGGGTAGGACCCTTTTGCCTCCACAACAGCCTGAAGTATTCACGGTATTGTCTGTTAAGAGATGCCCTTCTGCACACCACTGTTTTAAACAGCTGTTATTTGAGCATTTGTGGCCTTTCTGTCGGCTGAAATTAATCTGGACATTGTCCTCTGACCTCTCTCATTAACAAGGTGTTTTGAACCACAGAACTGCCGCTCACTGAATGTGTTTTTGTTATCGCACCATTCTCTGTAAACTTTAGAGACTGTAGTGCGTAAAAATCCCAGGAAGGCAGCTGTTTCTGAGATGCTGGAATCACCATGTGTGGCATCACCAATCATACCATGGTCAAAGTTGCTTAGATTACGCATCTTGCCCATTCTAATGTTAGGTCGAACAATAACTAAAGCTCTCTACTCTATATACTCTATATATTGAGTTGCAGGCAGCCACATGATTCGCTGTTTGAATGTAACCTTCCTTGATGAGCTAAATAAGGTCTGTAGAGCTGATGTCATACAATAATCATTGTGTGGGATAATGTCAGGTTCCACCATGCTCAAATGGTGCAAGCATGGTTTCAGGCCCATCCGCAATTTACCACCCTGTACTTACCCCCATATCTCCTTTCTTTAACCCGATTGAGGAATTTTTCTCCACATGGAGGTGGAAGGTATATGATAGGCGCCCTCACGAACAAGCCGCCCTTCTCCAGGCCATGGATGACACATGCAATGACATCACGGCAGACCAGTGTCAGCCTGGATTCACCATGCCCGAAGATTCTTCCCAAGATGTTTGGCTAATGAAAACATCCATTGTGATGTGGATGAGAACCTATGGCCAATACACAAGACAGAGTTGAGGGAAATACAGAAGTACAGTAATCAATCCTTTGTTTTGCTTTTTACAGTAAGCCAGGCGAGGAACACTGCAGTTGATGTTTTACTGTAGTTTTTTTTCTTTTTTTGTAGCTAATTATTTTTGATTTGATTCAAAGAAACCTATGTTGTATTTTATTGTATTTCATCAATAAATGTCATATTTTGTTCAATGATTCCACTGTGTCTGTAGTATTCTCTCTACTAGTCCTTTTACAGTGATGTATTTACGTGTAGTAGCATAATGAAACATGTATCACATATTTGTACTACATATTTAATGATTGTACGAACAATACACAGTGAACATATCGGTATCTTGTGTGTGGGTGATCTAAATGAATGTTCCTATGGTATTTCATGATACATGAGTTATTTGAACCAATGATTCTGCAAGTGCAAACACAATGCAATGTTTTGAACATTGGACAGCCTGTGTTACAAGTGATGACCGTTTTGAGTTTTGTGTCTAGAGTTTTGAAAAATGACCACATGGTTCTGAAATTAGTGCCACAGTGATTGTAAAAAAAACTGTAAATGGCACCCTACTCCATACAGGGTCTCTGGTCAAAAGTAGTGCACTATATAGGGAATAGGGGGCCATTTGAGATGCAGACATAGAGGTTGAACATAGACGTCCCCTAGGACCACAGGGCAATAACTGCAAACTGAAACTGTTTTCATTCGGCTCTAGGGGTTACACACACCATACACATATATCTAATGTAATGTGTGAGAACAGAAAGAAATGGAAATACTTAGAAAGCAAACGCATGTAAAAGTACAGGGGAGGAGGAGAGAGGGAGAGAGAGGAGGAAGGGTGGAAAGTATGGAAAGTATGGAAAAGGTAAAGCTAGTGGAGGGCACAAACGCACACACACACATTGGCGAAACCAGGAAGGGTAAAAATGCAACTAGCTCTCACAGTCTCACTTCAGAATTTGACGTTCATCCATGTTTCTCAAACGTCACATTTTCAAAGTTGTTGCAAAAGTCAAATTTTGAAGTTTTAAAGTTAAGTTTAGGCATTCATTACGAATGTGTAAGGTTAGGGTTAAGCTTAGGCATTAACTCACCATTTTAAGCTTAGGCATTATCTACGAATGTGTAAGGTTAGGGTTAAGCTTAGGCATTAACTCCAACATTTTAAGCTTAGGCATTAACTACGAATGTGTAAGGTAAGGGTTAAGGCAGTGTTTCCCAC
>NC_036870.1:22580775-22601087 GCF_002910315.2 Salvelinus sp. IW2-2015
CCACCTCTTTCTTTTACTCTTCTCCACCCTCCTTTACTCTCTCCGCCTCTCCTTTTCACCTCTTCTCCACCCCTCCTTTCCCTTTCTCCACCTCTCCTCCTCTTCTCCACCCCTCCTTTTCCTCTTCTCCACCTCTCCTTTTACTCTTCTCCACCCCTCCTTTTCCTCTTCTCCACCCTTCCTTGCCTTTTTCTCCACGCCTCATTTTACTCTTCTCCACCCCTCCTTTACCCTTCTCCACCTCCTTTACCTTCTTCCACCCTCCTCTTTACTCTTCTCCACCCCTCCTTTTACTCTTCTCCACCCTCCTTTTACTCTTCTCCACCTCTCCTTTTAATCTTCTCCACCCCTCCTTTCCTCTTCTCCACGCCTCCTTTTACTCTCTCCACCCCTCCTTTTACTCTTTTCCGCCTCTCTTTTACTCTTCTCCACCCCTCTCTCCTCTTCTCCACCTCCTCCTTTTCCTCTTCTCCACCCCTCCTTTCTCTTTCTCCACCTCTCCTTTTACTCTTCTCCACCCCTCCTTTACCCTTCTCCACCCCTTCTTTCTCTTCTCCACCCTCCTTTTACTCTTCTCCACCCCCTTTTTACTCTTCTCCACCCCTCCTTTTACTCTTCTCCACCCTCTTTTACTCTTCTCCACCCTCCTTTCTTCTTCCCACCCCTCCTTTTACTCTTCCCACACCCTCCTTTTACTCTTCTCCACCCCTCCTTTTACTCTTCTCCACCCCTCCTTTACTCTTCTCCACCCCTCCTTTTACTCTTCTCCACCCCTCCTTTTACCCTTCTCCACCCCTCCTTTACTCTTCTCAACCCCTCCTTTTACTCTTCTCCACCCATCATTGTACCCTTCCCACCTTCTTTACCCTCCACCCCTCATTGCTACTCTTCTCCACCCCTTCATTGTACTCTCTCCCACCCCTCTTTTTACTCTTCTCCACCCTCATTGTAACACACACACACACACACTGAACACACACAAACACACACACACACACATGCTGTAGACCAATGGTCCTTTGACTCTGTAGCAGCTAAAGGTCCCATGGTCCAGCCGCTATTCCTTCTCTCCCTGCATCAATCATAGACCTATTACTCAGCAGGGAGGAACATAGGCTTGTCTTACAGTTTTTTACAATCACTTTGGCACTTATTTCGGAACCTTGATGTCATTTTTCAAAACTCTAGACACAAAACTCACAACTAATGATCAAAATGCAAATTTTTCGAAACTGTTAAAACATTTTCCAATTGCTTGGATACAATACACATTAAGCTAAGATCATTTGTTCATTGAACTAAAATCACCTGTTCAAAATGACACAACTTAACATCAAAGTATTACCATTTCAAAAATGCAATTCACACATTACATCTGAGATGACTGTCTATTCATTCCATTACAATGATCTAACYATGATACAACTGATCAAAATGATAAGTAACTGTTGCATTACTCTTAATGCATAGTTTTATGGAAACTGACAAACAATATTCTATGTTTAGATCATGAAAGTTTCAGGATAACGAGATCCATTGACACCAATTACCGTGTAATATGAACCAATTGGAATACATTATCTATGGATGTAATATTTCATCATCATTCTTTATCAGACACTGTTTCTATGGTCCCATGTACCACTTTTCCAGACCATGTTTTCAGATTTGACATTACTGTACACTCACCGGCCACTTTATTAGGTACACCTATCTAGTACTGGGTAGGACCCCTTTTGCCTCCACAACAGCCTGAAGTATTCACGGTATTGTCTGTTAAGAGATGCCCTTCTGCACACCACTGTTTTAAACAGCTGTTATTTGAGCATTTGTGGCCTTTCTGTTAGCTGGAATTAATCTGGACATTGTCCTCTGACCTCTCTCATTAACTCATTAAGGTGTTTTGAACCACAGAACTGCCGCTCACTGAATGTGTTTTGTTTATCGCACCATTCTCTGTAAACTTTAGAGACTGTAGTGCGTAAAAATCCCAGGAAGGCAGCTGTTTCTGAGATGCTGGAATCACCATGTGTGGCATCAACAATCATACCATGGTCAAAGTTGCTTAGATTACGCATCTTGCCCATTCTAATGTTAGGTCGAACAATAACTAAAGCTCTCTACTCTATATACTCTATATATTGAGTTGCAGGCAGCCACATGATTCGCTGTTTGAATGTAACCTTCCTTGATGAGCTAAATAAGGTCTGTAGAGCTGATGTCATACAATAATCATTGTGTGGGATAATGTCAGGTTCCACCATGCTCAAATGGTGCAAGCATGGTTTCAGGCCCATCCGCAATTTACCACCCTGTACTTACCCCCATACTCTCCTTTCCTTAACCCGATTGAGGAATTTTTCTCCACATGGAGGTGGAAGGTATATGATAGGCGCCCTCACGAACAAGCCGCCCTTCTCCAGGCCATGGATGACACATGCAATGACATCACGGCAGACCAGTGTCAGSCCTGGATTCACCATGCCCGAAGATTCTTCCCAAGATGTTTGGCTAATGAAAACATCCATTGTGATGTGGATGAGAACCTATGGCCAAATCCACAAGACAGAGTTGAGGGAAATACAGAAGTACAGTAATCAATCCTTTGTTTTGCTTTTTACAGTAAGCCAGGYGAGGAACACTGCAGTTGATGTTTTACTGTAGTTTTTTTCTTTTTTTGTAGCTAATTATTTTTGATTTGATTCAAAGAAACCTATGTTGTATTTTATTGTATTTCATCAATAAATGTCATATTTTGTTCAATGATTCCACTGTGTCTGTAGTATTCTCTCTACTAGTCCTTTTACAGTGATGTATTTACGTGTAGTAGCATAATGAAACATGTATCACATATTTGTACTACAATATTTAATGATTGTACGAACAATACACAGTGAAACTATCGGTATCTTGTGTGTGGGTGATCTAAATGAATGTTCCTATGGTATTTCATGATACATGAGTTATTTGAACCAATGATTCTGCAAGTGCAAACACAATGCAATGTTTTGAACATTGGACAGCCTGTGTTACAAGTGATGACCGTTTTGAGTTTTGTGTCTAGAGTTTTGAAAAATGACCACATGGTTCTGAAATTAGTGCCACAGTGATTGTAAAAAAAACTGTAAATGGCACCCTACTCCATACAGGGTCTCTGGTCAAAAGTAGTGCACTAYATAGGGAATAGGGGGCCATTTGAGATGCAGACATAGAGGTTGAACATAGACGTCCCCTAGGACCACAGGGCAATAACTGCAAACTGAAACTGTTTTCATTCGGCTCTAGGGGTTACACACACATACACATATATCTAATGTAATGTGTGAGAACAGAAAGAAATGGAAATACTTAGAAAGCAAACGCATGTAAAAGTACAGGAGGAGGAGGAGAGAGGGAGAGAGAGGAGGAAAGGGTGGAAAGTATGGAAAGTATGGAAAAGGTAAAGCTAGTGGAGGGCACAAACGCACACACACACATTGGCGAAACCAGGAAGGGTAAAAATGCAACTAGCTCTCACAGTCTCACTTCAGAATTTGACGTTCATCCATGTTTCTCAAACGTCACATTTTCAAAGTTGTTGCAAAAGTCAAATTTTGAAGTTTTAAAGTTAAGTTTAGGCATTMATTACGAATGTGTAAGGTTAGGGTTAAGCTTAGGCATTAACTCCAACATTTTAAGCTTAGGCATTATCTACGAATGTGTAAGGTTAGGGTTAAGCTTAGGCATTAACTCCAACATTTTAAGCTTAGGCATTAACTACGAATGTGTAAGGTAAGGGTTAAGGCAGTGTTTCCCAAACCAGACCCTAAGGGTCCAAAGGGTCCTAACAATACACAGATGATTCAAGTGATCAAAGCTTGATTATAAGTTGATTCTTTGAATCAGCTGTGTAGTGCTAGGGCAAAAACCAAAACGTGCACCCAGAGGGGGTCACAAGGACCGAGTTTGGGAAACCCTGGCTCAAGTTTTGGGATAGGCTTAAAACAACATTCTCAAAAGCAAATTTCTATTGCTGGATTTGAACATCCAACCTTTGTAATCAGATATTTACACCCATCCGCCATCCCTGTCCACAACACCCTAGAAAAATCTAAACCTACTTGAAGGTAAGAGTGCTSACTGTTGCTCCTAGTGGTCGATTTCCACGTCATCTCCCAACGTCCTCAGACATGGATGGACGTTGAATACTGACWTGTATCATGGATGACCTAGCTGAATAWTTAACTGTTGAATGAATGACTATAGTATTGGGACCCTTGCAGATATTGATGACCAGTTCTGACTAGAATGTCTATACAGAATACCCTCAAGTCTTCTGTTCTATTTCCTCTGTTCCTACGGGTTGTAATGAGACGTACTGTAAGTTATATGATGTCTGGTTCTAGTGCAGAGTTCTATAACTCCAGTATTGGGTTGGGCRGGCTTTTGTTCCACCCCAGCATTGTCTTGCACATTTTTACTAAACTTATTGAGTTAAAACAAAACCTTCACACCCCCATGGTGCATGTATATTATTCATTCGTTATCTAAAATGCATCCTTTGTTTCTCCCTTCCTTAAAGTAGTGATTACCTCTCTGAAGGAAGGAAAGAAGGAAGAAAGAAAGAAAGGATTTCAACAGGGCCAGTAACTGCATTCATTTCTCAGAAGCTAATGGATGAGATGTGTGGATGAAAGAAATGGGAGGTTGTCTGATGTTGGAATGTGTTTGGGCAGATAATCCACATATTGTACTTCTCTACTGAACATTGGATATTTGTAAAAGTGGCGTCTGTGTATTTGATTAGGTCGAGAAAAGCCATTTATGTCAAAAAGAGAGAGAAAAAACAAAGGAGAGAAAACAAACACCATGAATTTGATCAGGCTGGTCTCGAGAAATAGACAGTGATTTCGGATGTTTGAAAAAGTCCTGAGAACGTCAATATATGCCTTCCTAAGTGCTCCTAAATGTTTACAAAGTATTGGCCAGCACTGGGTGCCAACTCATGTGGCTTGGAGCCAAAGCACACTGCTTAGACCACTGTGCTACAGCAGTTCACGCTGCTTTAGCAAGCTATGAGAATACAAAAAATACTGATGATATCTAGCCCGTCATTATTAATTGTTTARTTTGAAGCCTTCCCCAAACCATAGCACTAACCTTACCACTCGGAATTAATGTCTAAACTGTTAAAACTTTGAGTTGTTTCTGTTTTAACCCTGTAACCACGCAGAATGAATGCGTCAAAAATAGATGTTCATCCATAATACGTCAAATYTTGAAGGGAAACTATGAGATCTTTTGCATTTGGTTGCCGTGTTCTTCAATGTGAAACACATTTTCTTTCTCTGTCGTTCAAGGACAAGCTTGCATTCTTTCCCCCTTCTTTCCCTTTTTCTAGCTCGCTCTCCTTCTCTCTCTGTCTTTCTGTCTTTCTCTGTCTCCCTCTTGTTTAACTTCTAGCTTAAACTCTACATAATGTTCAGGTCAGGTGGTTTTCCCTGCCCTTTCTCAGGGGACAATACATAAATATTTAGTGGGTCCCCGTTCCGAACGTATGTCTTATCATACCCTTTTATTGTAAACGCTCACAGGTGTCGAGGTGGCCAAGTTCACAGCTTAGGAAATGTTATTCCTCAGTGAGCTTGATGGATACTACTGGAAGCAGCTGGGAACACTGCCACAGACCAGGAATCAGCCTGGATTTGTGATTATCTGATGATGGGTGAGAAAGGAATGGATAAAGCCTCCTGTAATACACTTTACAGACACACACACAAACACACACACACAAACACACACATGCACACACACACACACACAAATACACACACTAGCTATTGATGGGTGTGAAGGGGCTGTGGAAACGCTGCTCTGGTCCAGTCTTTGATCAGAGAGGATAAGAGGGGACAGGAACTGTAATGCTCTGCATGGATTTTTACTCTCTRAAGAGAGAAAGGTCGCCATGGAGAATAACCATTCAGGTCACACCAGATACAATGCAGTATTCAACGTTCGTCCAGGTCCCCAGGACGTCGGAATATGCCATTAATACCGGCCACTAGGGGCAACTATGAGTGCTTTTACCATCAAGTAGGCCAGAGGTTCCCATGTGGCCTACTTGATATGAAAATGGGGTGGCGGAACAATTTCTAAAATCCAGATTTTTTTTTATTTTTATATTATCGTCTTTGCATCTCAAAATCATTGTAATGTGGTCTAAAAAATATCCCAATGCCSCMAGGCAGTGATTGGGGACACTGCCCTGTGTAGGGTGCTTTCTTTCGTTCACTTCTGTCATCATGAAGTGCTTTGAGAGACTAGTCAAGGATCATATCACCTTCACCCTACCTGTCACCCTAGACCGACTCCAATTTGCTTACCGCCCCAATAGGTCCACAGACGACGCAATCGCCATCACACTGTACACTGCCCTATCCCATCTAGACAAGAGGAATACCTATGTAAGAATGCTGTTCATTGACTACAGCTCAGCATTCAACACCACAGTACCCTCCAAACTCATCATTAAGGTTGAGACCCTGGGTCTCGACCCCGCCCTGTGCAACTGAGTCCTGGACATCCTGACGGGCCGCCCCAAGTGGTGAAGGTAGGAAACAACATCTCCACTCCGCTGATCCTCAACACTGGGGYCCCACAAGGGTGCGTTCTCAGCCCCCTTCTGTACTCCCTGTTCACCCACGACTGCAGGCCTTGCAYGCMTCCAACTCAATAATCAAGTTTGCAGACAACACAAAAGGAGTTGGCTTGATCACCAACAACGACGAGACAGCCTACAGGGAGGAGGTGAGGGCCCTCAGATTGTGGTGTCAGGAAAATAACTTCTCACTCAATGTCAGCAAAACAAAAGAGATGATTGTGGACTKCAGGAAACAGCAAAGTGAGCTCCCCCCTATCCACATCGAYGGGACAGCATTGGAGAATGTGGACATTTTTTTGTTCCTCGGTGTACATATCACAGACAAACTGAAATGGTCCACGCACACAGACAGTGTGGTGAAGAAGGAGGCTGAAAAAATGTGGCTTGTCACAGAAAAACCTCATTAACTTTTACGGGTGCACAATTGAGAGCATCCTGTCGGGCTGTTTTACCACCTGGTATGGCAACTGCACCGCCCACAACCGCAGTACTCTCCAGAGGGTGGTAAGGTCTGCACAACACATAACCGGGGGCAAACTACCTGCCCTCCAGGACACCTACAACATCCGATGTCACAGGAAGGAAAAAAAGATCATCAAGGACAATAACCACCCGAGCCACTACCTGTTCACCCCGCTTCCATCCAGAAGGCGAGGTCAGTACAGGTGCATCARAGCTGGAACAGAGAGATTGAAAAACAGCTTCTATCTCATCGCCATCAGATTGTTAAACAGCCACCACTAGCACAGAGATGTGGCTGTCTACCTACAGACTTGATATCATTGGCCACTTTAATAAATCGAACACTAGTCACTTTAATAATGCCACTTTAAGAATGTTAACATATCTCGTATTACTCATCTCATCTCATATGTATATACTGTATCCTGTATCCTTCACTATCTATTTCTTACTATCTATTGCATCTTAGCCGCTCTGTCACTGCTCATCCATTTATTTTATTCTCATATATTCTTATCCCATTCCTTACTAGATTGTGTGTATTAGGTTTTATTGTGGAATGTGTTAGATATTACCTGTTAGGTACTGCTGCACTGTCGGATCTAGAAKCATAAGCATTTCGCTACACTCACAATAACATCTGCTAAACATGTGTATGTGACCAATACAATTTGATTTGATTTGAGTTCTGGACTATGGGGAATGATTTCAAGGAGTCCAAAGACTTGTCTTTCTCTTCGAGGTACTTCCTCACCTCATCCTCTGCAGTGCCACTGGCCCTTGATGTTGCACCTCCGAACACCAAAGAATTGTCTTCTGACTCATCAGATTCGTTCGGTGCTTCCTCATCAACCTCTTCGTAGTGTGTGTTCTCCATAGAAGATCCTTCTTGAACTAATGTTGAGCCAACACAGTCGAAACTTTGGCATGGTAGCAGTTGCCATTTTTGCTTCATGGGTGCTTAGCATAGGTCCAAACTGGTGGTCTATAGCCTCAATGACCGCTGTRATGATTTGTGCAGAGAATGTCGCAAGAGGTATTTTCTCTGAGAGCTTAGACTTCAAGTTCAGGATTTTTGGGATAACAAAAAAAACAAGAAAACACTTTTTCTTTCCCTGAAGAAGATCAATAGAGAATGTGAGTGGCTGTAGGACTGTTCTGTACTCCTTGAGAAAAGCAATCTCACGAGAATGTAGTTTGCTGCTCACACCAAGGTCTTCACAGATTTGCCCCATCTGGTCATCTGTGACGGCTATGAGTTTGGAGATGGCACGGTACTCTGAGCTCCATCTTGKCACACATGGCACAGATATTTTTAGGCTTGCAATATCCTCTATTGCCTCTGAAGCTAATGTGGACCTGTGTGTTTTGTTTCAAATGCTGGAACATTTTGACATTGCACTTCTATACAATTCATGTTATGTACCTAGGGATGCARCTTTGTCCACCTCATTGGTGGCGATGAGGTTGAGGATGTGTGCTACACAACGTTGATGTGGAGGGAGAAAAAAGTTCTCAACCTCCTCAAAAATTGCACCCACATCATCAAACCTCACTACATCATCTGTCTCATTTTGCTCCTCTTCATTTTCACTGAACTCCCGGAATRCAAAGTTGCTTCCATTGTCTGTCACTGTGGCCCTCTCTTTGTGYTGAATTTTATGGTCTGCATCTATTTCACTTAACTTGGCAGCAATCACAACGTAGGTATGACATCCTCTCAGTCTTGCACAAGCCCAAGCAGCTGACGTCATCTCCAAGGTGCCCTCCTTGATCCAGTGGCATATCATGCTGAAGAAGCTTCTGTTATGGGCAGACCAGATGTCTGCTGTTGGGCAGGCTGACTTTACACTCTGGAGTTTAGTGGAGAGAGCTTCTTTCATGGACTCAAATTCCCTTTCAATTCTTTGCGTCAAAGTCTTTCTACACATGACCTTTCTCCCACCACTGATTCCTTCTACCAGCTTGCGGAATGAAGGCACCTCTACTAGTGAAAAGGGTTGCACATCCTCTATGATGAAGTCAAATACCAGGTGATTAACCTGGTTTTGTGAGGTGTGTGTGGTCCTCCTGGTTGTAGTTTTGATTGTTTAGGGCTGTTGTTTAGGGCTGTCCCTTTTTGGCCATCTGAAGATAGGCTGTGCATCTCTGCACTCCTCCATGTCATCTAGCTGCCTTTTCCTGTTCAGGGGTTTCCATTGATTATTATACATCCTCTGAAATAACAAAACAGAATTATTTAACTATGACACTACAGTATAAGTAAAACAACAGTGGAGTGAGCACCTTGTTATTGCATCTATTAAGGATSGTAGCTTTACCCAACTTTTGTCCACCCTTTTGAAACATATGTTTCATTTTCTATAGCCAGGGGTTGGAACATGTAACCACTCACACATGGACAATGCTGTGGATGCAAGGATGTCTATGGTGGTTTATATTGTTTGACTAGAAATACTCAAATATTTAAAAAAAACATGGACTAATACATTATTATACTTTGAGTTATGATTGAATAATACAGGCCTTTATTTGCATTGAGAAAACAATTGAAGCTAGCTAGCTAACTAACTAAGTTAACCACAACCCTGACAGTGAGCATCTTGTTATGTTGGATTACAGAGTGCAACTAGCTTTCAAAAGTTTTCTTTTTTAAACTGTGTGAAGCTAGATTCAGTGATCTCGTCTGCATTAAAACCAAATATGGATCCAGGCTGGATGCAACAGCAGAGATGAGGTGCGCACTTTCGTCAACGCCCCCTGACTTTGAGAACCCCYGACGAGACATGGAGCAAGCACACCCATCTCATTAGTGGTGGTGAGATAAGATACATTATGTCAAACTATATTGCATTTGATTGTCATAGCCCCTCATTAAAAGTATGTGATGGTGAGTTGAGATGACAAGTCGCACTGCAGAATTAGACGTTCATCCATGTTCTCCAAACGTCAAATTCTGAAGTGTTTTTGACACCCTGGGTTGACTCCTGCTGCTCTGTATTGTTCCATTTCTCCAAACGTAAAATGTCAATGCTAAGGGTTAAGTTTAGGTACTCATTCCGATTGGTTAAGGTAAGGGTAAAGGTTTTGGAAAGGGTTAAAACAAAACAAATTTAAACCCGTTATAGGTAACAATCGTTCATATAAGTGTTTATATTATTACACATATTATCAGAACAACAGTTTTCAGCTGTAGTAACATCATTGCAAAAGGGTTTTCTAATGAACAATTAGACTTTTAAAATTATAAACTTGGATTTGTTACGCCCTGAACTTAGAGAGCCTTTTTATGTCTCTTTTTGGTTTGGTCAGGGTGTGATTTGGGGTGGGCATTCTATGTTCTTTATTTCTAGGTTTTGGTTTTCTATGTTTTGGCCGGGTATGGTTCTCAATCGGGGACAGCTGTCTATCGTTGTCTCTGATTGGGAATCATACTTAGGCAGCCTGTTTTGCCACTTTAGGTTGTGGGATGTTGTTTTTGTTAGCACTGGTGAGCCTTCAAGACGTTACRTTCGTTGTTCTTTTGTTGTTTTGTTTGGTGTTCGGTTTGTAATAAAGAAGCATGAACACGTATGACGCTGCACCTTATTCTCCTTCTGACGAGAGTTACAGGATTAGCTAACACAACGTGCCATTGGAACACAGGAGTGATGGTTGCTGATAATGGGCCTCTGTACGCCTATGTAGATATTACATAAAAAATCAGCAGTTTCCAGCTACAATAGTCATTTACAACATTAACAATGCCTACACTGTATTTCTGATCAATTTTATGTTATTTTAATGGGCAAAACTTTAGCTTTTCTTTCAAAAACAAGGACATTACTTTTGAACGGTAGTGTGTATATATATACAGTGGGGAGAACAAGTATTTGATACAGTGCCGATTTTGCAGGTTTTCCTACATACAAAGCATGTAGAGGTCTGTAATATTTATCATAGGTACACTTCAACTGTGAGAGACGGAATCTAAAACAAAAATCCAGAAAATCACATTGTATGATTTGTAAGTAATTAATTTGCATTTGTATCAAATACTTGTTCTCCCCACTGTATATATACACTGCTCAAAAAAATAAAGGGAACACTTAAACAACACAATGTAACTCCAAGTCAATCACACTTCTGTGAAATCAAACTGTCCACTTAGGAAGCAACACTGATTGACAATAAATTTCACATGCTGTTGTGCAAATGGAATAGACAAAAGGTGGAAATTATAGCCAATTAGCAAGACACCCCAAAAAAGGAGTGATTCTGCAGGTGGTGACCACAGACAACTTCTCAGTTCTATGCTTCCTGGCTGATGTTTTGGTCACTTTTGAATGCTGGCGGTGCTCTCACTCTAGTGGTAGCATGAGACGGAGTCTACAACCCACACAAGTGGCTCAGGTAGTGGCAGTTCATCAGGATGGCACATCAATGCGAGCTGTGGCAAAAGGTTTCTGTGTCTGTCAGCGTAGTGTCCAGAGCATGGAGGCGGTACCAGGAGACAGGCCAGTACATCAGGAGACGTGGAGGAGGCCGTAGGAGGGCAACAACCCAGCAGCAGGACGCTACCTCCGCCTTTGTGCAAGGAGGTGCACTGCCAGAGCCTGCAAAATGACCTCCAGCAGGCACAAATGTGCATGTGTCTGCTCAAACGGTCAGAAACAGACTCCATGAGGGTGGTATGAGGGCCGACGTCCACAGGTGGGGTTGTGCTTACAGCCCAGCACCGTGCAGGATGTTTGGCATTTGCCAGAGACACCACAGATTGGCAAATTCGCCACTGGCGCCCTGTGCTCTTCACAGATGAAAGCAGGTTCACACTGAGCACATGTGACAGACGTGACAGAGTCTGGAGACGCCGTGGAGAACGTTCTGCTGCCTGCAACATCCTCCAGCATGACCGGTTTGGCGGTGGGTCAGTCTGGTGTGGGGTGGCATTTCTTTGTGGGGCGACAGGCCTCCATGTGCTCGCAAGGTAGCCTGACTGCCATTAGGTACCCGAGATGAGATCCTCAGACCCTTTGTGAGACCATATGCTGACACATGCACATTTATGGCCTGCTGGAGGTCATTTTGCAGGGCTTGGCAGTGCACCTCCTTGCACAAAGGCGGAGGTAGCGGTCCTGCTGCTGGGTTGTGCCTCCTACGGCCTCCTCCACGTCTCCTGATGTACTGGCCTGTCTCTCTGGTAGCGCCTCCATGCTCTGGACACTACGCTGACAGACACAGCAAACCTTTTTGCCCACGTCGCATTGATGTGCCATCCTGGATGAACTGCACTACCTGAGCACTTGTGTGGGTTGTAGACTCTCTTCATGCTACCACTAGAGTGAGAGCACCGTCAGCATTCAAAAATGACCAAAACATCAGCCAGGAAGCATAGGAACTGAGAAGTTGTTTGTGGTCACCACCTGCAGAATCACTCCTTTTTTGGGGGTGTCTTGCTAATTGCCTATAATTTCCACCTTTTGTCTATTCCATTTGCACAACAGCATGTGAAATTTATTGTCAATCAGTGTTGCTTCCTAAGTGGACAGTTTGATTTCATAGAAGTGTGATTGACTTGGAGTTACATTGTGTTGTTTAAGTGTTCCCTTTATTTTTTTGAGCAGTGTATATAAAAATAACTACATGCAGTACAACCGAGGGGGAGGCGTTCTAAATGATATTTGCTGCGGATCTGGTTCTGTACTGTAGGTGGCACCGGATTCAAAACTTAGAGTTTTTCCATTAAAATTATTATACAACATTCTTGCAACCAATATAATATTATATATATGGGGGATACAACCATCCCAGCACTGCTGATGTTGCTGTGAAGAGACAGAATCATTAGATAACCTGTTTTGGTTATGCCCATATATAGCTTGTTTTTGGTCGCAGGTTCAGGAGTGGCTGAAAGATTGCAACATTTACTTGGCGCTAACTCTGCAAAAAGCACTGATGGGTGATTTGAAAAGTCATAGTCAATCGATCAATAATATAATAATACTCTTAGCAAAGATGTCTGTCTTTMATTTACAATCTGTACAAACTATGAGATTAGAAAGGTTCAGAACTGTTCTGAAACATCGCAGCACAGTGGAAAAATATATGGCAGCTAGAACATTTTTACTATTTTGTTGCCTTACAACCTGGAATTAAAATGGATTTTTGGGGGGTTTGTATCGTTTGATTTACATAACATGTCTACCACTTTGAAGGTAGCCTAGTGGTTAGAGTGTTGGGCCAGTAACTGAAAGGTTGCTGGATCAAATTCCTGAGCAGACAAGGTAAAAAATATGTCATTCTGCCCCTAAACAAGGCAGTTAACCAACTTTTCCTAGGCTGTCATTGTAAGTAAGAATTTGTTCTTAACTGACTTGCCTAGTTAAAATAAAATCAAAATATTTTTTCATGTGAAACAAACAAAACTGTAAACTTGAGCGGCATAACTATTCACCCCCCCAAAGTCAATACTTGTAGAGACACCTTTTGCAGCAATTAARGCTGCAAGTCTCTTGGGGTATGTCTAGGCCATTGACTAGGCCATTCCAAGACATTTAAAAGTTTCCCCTTGCTTTAGCTGTATGCTTAGGGTCATTGTCCTGCTGGAAGGTGAACCTCCATCCCAGTCTCAAAGACTGACACAGGTTTCCCTCAAGAATTTCCCTGTATTTAGCGCCGTCCATCATTCCTTCAATTCTGACCAGTTTCCCAGTCCCTGCCGATGAAAAACATCTCCACAGCATGATGCTGCCACCACCATGCTTCACTGTGAGGATGGTGTTCTCGAGGTGATGAGAAGTGTTAGGCTTGCACCAGATAKAGCATTTTCCTTGATGGCCAAAAAGCTCTCATCACCCCAAGTACCTTCTTCCAYATGTTTGGAGAGTCTCTCACATGCCTTTTGGCGAACACCAAACGTGTTTGCTTATTTTTTTCTTTAAGTAATGTCTATTTTCTGGCCACTCTTCTGTAAAGCCCAGCTGTGTGGAGTGTACGGCTTAAAGTGGTCCTATGGACAGATACAGATCAGGTGTATATATACTGAGATCATGTGACAGATCATGTGACACTTCTGGTAATTGGTTGCACCAGATCTTATTTAGGGGCTTCATAGCAAAGGGGGTGAATACATACAGTGAGGGAAAAAGTATTTGATCCCCTGCTGATTTTGTTCGTTTGCCCACTGACATTGAAATGATCAGTCTGTAATTTTAATGGTAGGTTTATTTGAACAGTGAGAGACAGAATATCAACAAAAAAATCCAGAAAAACGCATGTCAAAAATTTTATAAATTGATTTGCATTTTAATGAGGGAAATAAGTATTTGACCCCTCTGCAAAAATTCATACGTTTATAACTTGGTGGCAAAACCCTTGTTGGAATAAGAGGTCAGATGTTTCTTGTAGTTGGCCACAGGTTTGCACACTCTCAGGAGGGATTTTGTCCCACTCCTCTTTGCAGATCTTCTTCAAGTCATTAAGGTTTCGAGGTGACGTTTGGCAACTCGAACCTTCAGCCCCTCACAGATTTTCTATGGGATTAAGGTCTGGGGACTGGCTAGGCCACTCAGGACCTTAATGTGGCTTTTCTTGAGCCCCTTTTGTTGCCTTGGCCGTGTGTTTTGGGTCATTGTCATGCTGGAATACCATCCACGACATTTTCAATACCCTGGCTGAGGGAAGGAGGTTTTCACCCAAGTTTGACGGTACATGGCCCCGTCCATCGTCCCTTTGATGCGGTGAAGTTGTCCTGTCCCCTTAGCAGAAAACACCCCCAAAGCATAATGTTTTCCCCTCATGTTTTGACGGTGGGGATGGTTTTCTTGGGGTCTAGGCAGCATTCCCTCCCTCCTTCCCAAACACGCAAGTTGAGTTGATGCAAAGAAATCCCTTTTCTGGGTCTTGTCCCTGAACACACACGGTTTTTCCACCCAGGTCTTTGTTTCCCCCCCTCTGAAATCATTTCAGATTGGTTTCAATTGGCAAAACTTCAAGAACCCGGGCATGTTAAAATATGTGCTTTCCTTGAGCAGGGGGACCTTGCGGGCGCTTTGCAGGATTTCCCAAGTCCTTAACGGGGTAGTGTGGGTTTACAATTGTTTTTTTCTTGGGGTGACTATGGTTCCCAGCCTTGCCTTGATTATCATTGGACAAGATCTCCTGTGGGTAAGTTCTGGGGCTGGAGGTTCCTCAATTTTCCCTTTTATGATCCATTGCAAAACTCACGAGGTGGGAGGAATGAGGCAAGGAAGTTTTTGACAAGTTTCTTTTTTGTGGTTTCTTTCCCCATTTTGCCCGAAATAACGCAACCACTGTTTGTCCACCTTCTTCAACCAAGCTGGCTTTTGCAATGGTTCCGCCCCCTTTGTTAAGCCAATTTCCCAGCCGTGTGTAAGATCTTAACAATTTTGGTTCCTGAAACATCCTTGGAGAGGTTCTTGTTGTTTCTTTGGCATGGTGGGAGAAGTTTTGGATCTGATTGATTGATTGTTTTTCTGTGGAAACAAGGTTGTCTTTTTTAATACAGGCTAAGAAACTGAGAACATTAAAAGGAGCACTCCCTTTAAAGAGGTGTGCCTCCTAATCTAGCTTTTCGTTAACCTTGTAATGGAAATAACAACTGGCGGAAAAAGCCCGAAAATCTTTTTCTGATTGAGAGGGGGTCAAATACTTATTTCCCTCATTAAAATGCAAATCAATTTATAACATTTTTGACATGCGTTTTTCTGGATATTTTTGTTGTTATTCTGTCTCTCACTGTTCAAATAAACCTACCATTAAAATTATAGACTGATCATTTCTTTGTCAGTGGGCAAACGTACAAAATCAGCAGGGTATCAAATACTTTTTTCCCTTACTGTATACATGCACCACTTTTCCGTTTTTTTATTTTTTAGAATTTTTGGAAACAAGTAATTTTTTCATTTCACTTCACCAATTTGGACTATTTTGTGTATGTCCGTTACATGAAATCCAAATAAAAATCTATTTAAATTACAGTTTGTAATGCAAMAAAATAGGAAAAACGCCAAGGGGAATTAATACTTTTGCAAGGCACTGTAGATGAGAGGTTTGAGGGTAGCTGAAGGCTGGGACTAAAAACAAACAAAAGATGTACTGTCAGTGAAATGTATATAGTATGTATAAGCTGGAAGTCGATGCCTAAATATTGTTGTCCACTAGTTTACTCCAATTAGGGGAGGGGTGGTAGGGTTAGGGAAAATAATAAAGAAAGCATATAAAAGCATTTAAAATAATATATRTTTACAAAAAAATGTGTATCAGGGATTGGAAATTATGCAGACAATTATATTGATAGGAGCCACAATCTATTTGCAATATATCAAAGCTGATCTACCCCTTAAAAAATACAATCAATGTACCCATTGATACTTGAAGAATATAACTTATAAATGCCTCATGAGCTTAGTTCAACTGTTGTAACTTATCAGAGCTCAAAATATAAGCATGTTTTACTCCAGTGTTTGTAAACCATGTACATTTAAACAAACACTGCATAGCCTCAAAACATGGTTCAAACTCTACTTTTGATACCATGGATGGTCAGTCCTGGCATCCATAACTCTGTGTACACATTTGAGCGTGGTTACATTTCTCCAGGCCCATTCCTCAGCTTTCACCGAAACAGAGGCAGGTGACTGCTTTGTTATTGTTTCAATTAAGGATTCTAGCTTTAACCCTTACCTTACAGAGATGCAATGAGGCCCTTTATCTGTTTTCTTTGAGTCAGATGAACTTATGGATACAATTTCTATGTCTCTGTGTCCAGTAGGAAGGAAGTTAGAGGTAGTTTCGCAAGTCAATACTAACTAACTGTAGCACAATGACTGGAAGTCTTTGAGTATCTGCGAGCATGAACTTCCAGTCATTGCACTAGCGCTAGTTAGCAACTTCCTTCAAACTGCACTCAGAGACATAAAAATGGTATTCACCAGTTCATCTGACTCTGGGGAGCTAGATAAAGGGCCTCATTGCCAAAATATTGAGGAATCCCTTTAACCATTTGGAATTAATTCATAAACTTAACCATCTGTTTTGACCCTATCCCAAACCTCAACCCTTAACTTAACCAATCGGAATTAATGCCTTAACTTAACCGTCAAAACTCAATGTTTATTTCCCCCCTGGACAAACATGGAATACTGAAATGAGACCGTGTGATATTGTTGGAATAACATATGGTACAGACAGAGTGTGTTACACACACACACACACACACACACACCACACACACACACACACACACACACACACATCAACCACACACACACACACACACACACACACACACACACACACACACACACACACACACACACACACACACACACACACACACACACACACACACACACAGCACACACACACACACACACACACACACACACACACTAGCCTGCTTTATGGGTGTGAAGGGGCTGTGGAAACGCTGCTCTGGTCCGTCTTTGATCAGAGAGGAAAGAGGGACAGGATTTTCACTCTCTGAAAGAGAGAAAGGTCGCCATGGAGAATAACACATGCACAGACAGAGAGTGTGCTTCCAGTGTGTTCAGCACTGCTCACAAAGTACACTCTCTCTCTCTCTCAAACACACACACACACACACACATCACACACACACAACACACACACAACACACACACACAACACACACACACACATACACACACACACCACACACACACACACACACACACAACACACACACACACACACCACACACACACACACACTCATTTGAGTTCATTGTTTGGCAGAATGTGGAGTGGAGGAGGAAAGAGAGTGTCCAATATTACAGAGATATGTTGTAAATTACCCTCCTAATCCTCCTTGACAACAGGCTAGAGACAGGAAATGAGAAACACTGTCTATTCTCTACTCTCATCTTTCATTCTCATTCTCTCTCTATACTGTTATAACAGTTATCTCTCCTGATACCTATTTCTCATACTCACGCTCTCTCGCTCTCTCTCTTTTCCTCATCACATAGTTCTGAATGAATGTAACCGAGAATGCATTGTTTTTTCAAATCAAACACACACATGCTTCTTCTCTTCGTTACATTCTCCATGCACCCTTCAACAAATCCAAGTTGTTCACGCTGTCACCCCATTTCTTCCTTTTTTTCTGAAGACGTATCCATCATGTTCTCTCAAGTTGTTTTACGATTCCAGAGCTATTGCAAAAATGTGTCTGCCTGTTCCCTTTTAAGGAAATAGCAAGGAATGTTTCCCTCCTCTCTCTCTCTCTCTCTCTCTCTCTCTCTCTGTCTGTTTTGTCTCTCTTTCTCTCTCTCTCGCTCTGTCTGTTTGTCTCTCTTTCTCTCTCTGCTGTTGTCTCCTTTCTCTCTCTCTCTCTCTGTCTGTTTGTCTCTCTTTCTTCTCTCTCTCTTCTCTGTCTGTTTGTCTCTCTTTCTCTCTCTCTCTATTTGTCCTCTCTTTCTCTCTCTGTCTGTTTGTCTCTCTCTCTTTCTCTGTCTGTTTGGTCTCTCTCTCTTCTCGTGTTTGTCTGTTTTGTCTGTTTGTCTGTTTGTCTGTTTGTCTCTCTCTTCTGTTTGTCTGTTTGTCTCTCTCTCTCTCTGTTTGTCTGTTTTGTCTGTTTGTCTCTCTCTCTCTCTGTTTTTCTGTTGTCTGTTTGTTCTCTCTCTCTCTGTCTCCTCTCTGTCTTCTCTCTCTGTCTCTCTCTTTGTCTTCTCTTTGTCTCTCCTCTCTGTCTCTCTCTCTGTCTCTCTCTTTGTTTGTCTCTCTCTTTGTCTGTCTCTCTCTTTTGTCTGTCTCTCTCTTTGTCTGTTCTCTCTTTGTCTGTCTCTCTTCTGTGTCTGTCTGTTCTGTCTGTCTGTCTGTCTGTCTGTCTGTCTGTCTGTCTCTGTCTGTCTGTCTGTCTGTCTGTCTGTCTGTCTGTCTGTCTGTCTGTCTGTCTGTCTGTCTGTCTGTCTGTCTGTCCTGTCTGTCTGTCTGTCTGTCCCTGGTCTGTCTGTCTGTCTGTCTGTGTCCTTCTCTCTCTCTCTCTCTCTCTCTCTCCCATTCTTTAATTTCTCTCTTTTTTCCACCCTCCTTTCATTTACCAAAGAAGCAGGAGGGCGGGCGTCAGTATTGGGGTACACGTCTAGACTTCTCTGTGGGGATAAAAGTCAAATAAATCAGGGTTAGTTACACTGGGCTAAATAAACTGTAAAAAGACGAAGTAAGCGACAAAGACAGACGCCTGGAATACTATATTCATTATTGGATGGGAGGGCGAGACCCCAGGGCTCCGTGTGCTAGCTATAAAATAATGTTTTCAACCATCTATCTATCCATTCTAGCATGCCTGGCATGTTTCCTTTAGCAAACAGCCCTTCTGGTCATCCAAACCTTCAAGCCTCAAGACTGCACTGATTACACACTGACGCATGCCTGACCACCTTCCTCTCTTTGTCTTCCTCCCTCCCTGTCTCGCTCTCACTATGCCCCTCTACGACTAAAGGGGACATTCAATAGCCCGAGAAAGGGAGAGAAAAACAGACAGAGAGAGAAGAGAGAGAAAGAGAGTGACACAGAGGTAGACACATAGAGAGAAGTGTGTGAAAAGAGGTGGAGAGATGGAGGGATGTTTGTTCCACCTCCAGCGTCAACAGCAGGTCACGAGGTCAGAGGTCAGTYATATTAGCCCTGGGCTCTGATCACTGGTGAGAGAGGAATAGGAGAAAGCGGATCTGCTTTGATTTGGGAGAGGTGCTACTCTGGCCCTGTTCTAGTGCTGGGGCCTTTCTCTCTCTGTCTACCAGTGGAGGCTGGCGGGAGGAGCTACAGTTAGATGGGTTCATTGTAATGGATGGAATCAAGCCAGGTAAAGCACCTCTCATTAACTCTCCCCTCAATAAATACTTTTCTTTACCGCTTTGTTGTGGTTTGAATCCCAGAATAGTCTTTCAGCCCACATCCCTTAACTTTTCCACCCAGATCCCCTTTTGGAGTGGGGGTTCAGGCTTGGTCCAGTGTGATTTGCTTGGCTTGTGCCCAACCTCTGATCTGAGTTGGCCCAGCAGTGTAATGATCTGAGTTGGCCCAGCATTGTAATGATCTGAGTTGGCCAAGCCGTGTAATGATCTGAGTTGGCCCAGCAGTATAATGATCTGAGTTGGCCCAGCAGTATAATGATCTGAGTTGGCCCAGCAGTATAATGATCTGAGTTGGCCCAGCAGTGTAATGATCTGAGTTGGCCCAGCAGT
>NC_036870.1:22603446-22607205 GCF_002910315.2 Salvelinus sp. IW2-2015
ATATGATCTGAGTTGGCCCAGCAGTTAATGATCTGGAGTTGGGCCAGCAGTAAGTAATGATCTGAGGTTGGCCAAGCCTTGTAATGATCTGAGTTGGCCCAAGCAGTGTAATGATCTGAGTTGGCCCAGCAGTTAATGATCAGTTGGCCAAGCCGTGTAATGATCTGGTTGGCCGCAGTGTAATGACTGAGTTGCGCCCACAGTATAATGATCTGAGTTGGCCCAGAAAGTAATGACCTTGTTGGCCAGCAGTGTAATGATCTGAGTTGGCCCAAGCCGTGTAATGATCCGAGTTGGCCCTGCCAGTGTAAGGCTTGGCAATGTCACGTCTTGGTTTGTGTGCTAAACAGACAGGGGGAACTGTAAGAGTTAATAGCACACAACACACCACACACACACACGCATACACACACAACACACACACACACACACACACACACACAACAACACACACACACACACACACACAGCACACACCACACGGACAACCACACACCAACACCAACACACAACACCACACACACGACACACACTTACGCGCCACACATCACACACACAACACACCAACAGCACAACACTCACGTCGTGCGACACAATGACAAGAAACATTGCAATATCTTACATCTGACGAACATGTATAACTATACTAAATGCATTTTCAGTACAGTGGCAACATAAAGTCATCGGAGAGAAATTTGCAATCTTTCAATTCAAAGTGGCACAGAAGGCAACTAATTGGGTTCTCTTCTCTCCCTTGGGTTCCGGTAGGTACGAGAAACAAGCAGGCTGTTCTTATGTTAGAAAACTCTGTAATGTCCTGGTTGAAGTAATAGGGAAAATATTAAACACCAATCATAGCTCTTTCAACAAATACTGAAAACAGGTAATCGGTGCACCTTGCCTAAAAACATGTATTATTGCAACAATATCTCATAGTTTTCCGCACTTCGAAAGTTAACGTATTGTGGTATGAACATCTATTTTGACTGAATTAATTCTGCGTGGTGTACAGGGGTTAATTCTGCATGGTTACAGGGTTATGCTGCGTGGTTACAGGGTTAATTCTGCGTGGTTAGTGTTATTTGGATAATGTTGCATGGTTAGGGTTAATTGCTGCATGGTTACAGGGTTAATTCAGTGCGTGGTTACAAGGTTAATTCTGCGTGACAGGGTGTAATTCTGCGTGGTTTCAAGGGTTAATTCTGCGTGGTTACAGGGTTTAATTCTGCGTGTGTTACGTACATGGGTTAGAATTCTGTGTGGTTACAGGGGTTCATTCTGCGGTTACAGGGTTATTCTGCGTGTCAGGGTTATTCTGCGTGGTTAGGGTTAATTCTGTGTGGTCGTATTGCATGGAGCGGTTCATTCTGGCGTGGTTACGAGGGTAGATCTGCGTGGTTACAGGGTTAATTCTGCGTGGGTTACAGGGTTATTGCTGTGTTAGGGTTATCACGTGGTTCAGTTCATTCATGGCCTTACAGGGTTAATTCTGGTGTGGTTATCACGGGTTCATATCTGGCGTTGGTTACAGGGTTAATCTGCGTGGTTACAGGGTTACATTCTGCGTGGTTACAGGGTTAATTCTGCTGCGTGGTTACAGGTAATTCTGCGTGGTTACGAGGGTTAATGTCTGCGTGGTTACAGGGTTTAATTTGCGTGGTAGCAGGTTAATTGGCGTGATTATACGTGTTA
Organism: Salvelinus sp. IW2-2015; assembly: GCF_002910315.2. Classification (NCBI taxonomy): domain Eukaryota; kingdom Metazoa; phylum Chordata; class Actinopteri; order Salmoniformes; family Salmonidae; genus Salvelinus; species Salvelinus sp. IW2-2015. The sequence continues at coordinate 22,605,139 of NC_036870.1, forward strand.
ATTCTGCATGGTTACAGGGTTATATTCTGCATGGTTACAGGGTTAATTGTGCGTTGGTTAAAGGTTAATTCTGGTGGTACAGGGTTAATTCTGCGTGGTTACAGGGTGTAATTCTGCGTGGTTACAGGGTTACATTCTGCGTGGTTTACAGGGTTAATTCTTGTGGTTACAGGGTTCATTCTGCATGGTTACAGGGTTAGATTCTGCGTGGTTACAGGGTTCATTCTGCGTGGACAGGGTTAATTCTGTGTGGGTTACAGGGTTCATTCTGCATGGTTACAAGGGTTCATTCTGCGTGTTACAGGGTTTAATTCTGCGTGTTACAGGGGTGTTAATTCTGTGTGGTTACAGGGTTAATTTCTGTGTGGTTACAGGGTTCATTCCTGCAATGGTTACAGGTGAGTCTGTGCGTGGTTACAGGGTAATTCTGTGTGGTTTACAGGGTTAGTTCTGCGTGGTTACAGGTTAATCTTCTGCGTGTTACAGGGTTAATTCTGCGTGGTTAACAGGGTAATTCTGCGGTGGTTACAGGGTTAATTTGCGTGGTGTACAGGGTTTAATTGTGCGTGGATACAGGGTTTATATTCTGCGGGTTACAGGTTTAATTCTGCGTGTTACGATGTTAATTGTGTGGTTAGCAGGGTTCATTCTGCCATGTTCATGATTAAAAACCAGCAAGAGCGACCAAAGGTTAACAGTTTTTGGTTAAGGTTAGGGCTAATGTTCGGGGAAGGCTTTAAACAAATAATTTCAAATGACTTGCTATCATCGTGATATCGACAGCTTGCCTAGAGCCATTGTGAACTGTGATTGGGCGCAGCTTGGTTCCAAGCAGCGTGTGGTGCATTTATCTCAATGTGTTTTTATAGTAGTGGTTGGTCTTATGTGTTTGGTGTGTCAGTAAGCAACGTATGTGTATGTAATGTGTTACAAGTTTGCAAACCACTGCTGGGCAATTGTTTTGATTTTTATATGTGACGCGCCGAGGAAGCATATATCGACGTTTCTCAGAACTCTTTCATACGTTCGAAATCGAAAGTCTATTTTCTTGTGATCAGGCTGTATATTGAAGCATATGTATTTCTGATAAGGCACACCCAGTTAGGTTAATGCCTGCTCAAGGGCCGAATGATAGATTCTTTCGCATCTTGCCGGCTGGCGAGGATTCAAACAGCGACCTTATCGATTAACTGGCCCAAGCTAGGCCACCATGCCGCGCCAGTAGCATGACTGTGTTATATGATAGCCCTCCCTACATACCCAGGCAGATGAGATGATGAGACAACAGTGCTTCAGAGAGCATACACGACCTAAGAGACCCACATGACCATCTCAGCCTTATTCTGACATTTTAGTAATACCACATTAACCATGCCTCTATAAAAATGTCCTGTTATCTCAGAGTGAGTGTGGTGTGTGTGGCGCACACATGCATGCAAACACACACACATGTGCAAAACATGACTCTTACACTGACACAGTTATACTATACTAAATGCATTTTCAGTACAGTGGCAACAAAGTCATCGGAGAGAAAATTTGCCAATCTTTCCATTCAATGTGGCACAAAGGCACTAATTGGGTTTCTCTTCTTCCCTTGGGTTCCGGAGGTACAGAACAACAGGCTGTTATAGTTTATAAAATACTGTATGTCCTGTTGAAGTAACTAGGGAAAATTATTAAACACAATCATAGCTCTTTCAATACATATGAAAACAGGTAACGTGCACCTTGCTAAAAACATGTATTATTGCAACAATATCTCATAGTTTCCCTTCGAAGTTCAACGTATTGTGGATGAACATCTATTTTTGACGAATTAATTCTGCGTGGTTACAGGGTTAATTCTGCATGGTTACAGGGTTAATTCTGCGTGGTTACAGGGTTAATTCTGCGTGGTTATAGTGTTAATTCTGCATGGTTACAGGGTTAATTCTGCATGGTTACAGGGTTAATTGTGCGTGGTTACAGGGTTAATTCTGCGTGGTTACAGGGTTAATTCTGCGTGGTTACAGGGTTAATTCTGCGTGGTTACAGGGTTAATTCTGCGTGGTTACAGGGTTAATT
>NC_036870.1:22608070-22615154 GCF_002910315.2 Salvelinus sp. IW2-2015
GTTAATTCTGCGTGGTTACAGGGTTAATTCTGCGTGGTTACAGGGTTAATTCTGCGTGGTTACAGGGTTAATTCTGCGTGGTTACAGGGTTAATTGTGCGTGGATACAGGGTTAATTCTGCGTGGTTACAGGGTTAATTCTGCGTGGTTACAGGGTTAATTCTGTGTGGTTACAGGGTTCATTCTGCATGGTTACATGATTAAAACAGAAACGACTCAAAGGTTAACAGTTTTGGTTAAGGTTAGGGCTAATGTTAGGGGAAGGCTTAAAACTAAATAATTTCAAATGACTTGCTATCATCAAGTATTATCACAGCTTGCTAGAGCATTGTGAACTGTGATGGCGCAGTGGTCCAAGCAGCGTGTGTGCATTTACTCAATGTGTTTTTATAGTATGTGTTGGTCTTATGTGTTTGGTGTGTCTAGTAAGCACGTATGGTGTATGTATGTGTTACAAGTTTGCAACCACTGCTGGGCAATTGTTTTGAATTTTATATGTGAGCGCCGAGGAAGGCATATATCGACGTTCTCAGAACCTTTCATACGTTCGAAATCGAAGTCTATTTCTTGTGATCAGGCTGTATATTGAGCAATATGTATTTCTGATAAGGCACACCCAGTTAGTTAACTGCCTTGCTCAAGGGCAGAATGATAGATTYTTCCACCTTGCCGGCTCGAGGATTCAAACCAGCGACCTTTCGATTACTGGCCCAAACGCTAGGCCACCTGCCGCCCCAGTATGCATGACTGTGTTATATGTACCACTCCTACATACCCCAGGAGATGAGATTGATGGAGACAAGTTTCAGAGCCTAATGCCTGGACTCCATACCATCTCAGCCTTTTCTTGACATTTTTAGTATACCACATTAACATGCCTCATAAAATATGTCCTGTATCTCAGAGTGAGTGTGTGTGTGTCTGTGTGTGTACGTGTGTCAGTATGTGTGTGTGTGTGTGTTCCTATGCGTGTGTATAATGTCTGCGTACGTGTGTGTGCATTAGTCAATGTTTGTGTGTACGTGTGTGCATTTGTCCATGTGTGTGTGTGTACGTCTGTGTGCGTTAGTCAATGTTATTGTGTACGTGTGTGCATTTGTCCGTGTGTGTGTACGTGTGTGTGTTAGTCCATGTGTGTGTGTACGTTTGTGCATTAGTCCAAGTGTGTGTGTACGTGGGTGCATTTATCCGTGTGTGTGTGTACGTGTGTGCATTAGTCCGTGTGTGTGTGAATTTCGAGCCAATTCCGTGAGCTAAAATAAATGTCTGAGACCTTTGGAACAAGGTTTCCTATCCACAGAAGCAGCTATGACCATGGTATTACTGTAATATTATACTACGGTGTGTTAAAACAGAGGTTATATGTACCCCAGGACACACTGGATCAGACTTATATGCCTCACGACACACATAATAAACATAGAAATATGTACATTGTTTCAAGATGACCTAATGCATAGGGTATAATTTTGTCCCTCTCATCAGACAGGCATTTCCGAAGTTCAGTCAGCCTGCATCTAAAATGGCACCCTATTCATTATATAGTGCACTACTTTTGAAGAGAAGTAGTACACTATGAAGGGAATAGGGTGATATATGAGCTATAAGGGGGCCGTCAAGTCTGGAGAGTGATATTGTGTGCTGTGTTACCCTCGTGAATACACCTGGCTATAGCTGGAAGTTAGAAGTGTGTGTGTGTGTGTGTGTGTGTGTGTGTGTGTGTGTGTGTGTGTGTGTGTGTGTGTGTGTGTGTGTGTGTGTGTGTGTGTGTGTGTGTGTGTGTGTGTGTGTGTGTGTGTGTGTGTGTGTGTGTGTGTGTGTGTGTATGCACATGTACACTGAGTGTACAAAACAGTACGAACACCTGCTCTTTCCATGACATAGACTGACCAGGTGAATCCAGGTGAAAGATATGATCCCTTATTTAGTGTAGATGAAGGGAAGGAGTCAGGGTAAATAATTATTTTTAAGCCTTGAGACATTTGAGACATGGATTGTGTATGTATGCCATTCAGAGGGTGAATGCGCAATACAAAAGATTGATGTGCCTTGAAAAGGGGAATGGTAGTAGGTGCAAAGACCACCGGTTTGAGTGTGTCAAGAACTGTAACGCTGGTGAGTTTTTCACACTCAACAGTTTCCTGTTTGTATCAAGAATGGTCCACCACCCAAAGGACATCCAGCCAACTTGACACAACTGTGGGAAGCATTGGAGTCAACATGGGCCAGTATCCCTGTGGAATGCTTTCGACGCCTTGTAGAGTCCATGCCCTGATGAATTGTGGCTGTTCTGAGGGCAAAAGGGGGTGCAACTCAATATTAGGAAGGTGTTCCTAATGTTTTGTAACCTGAGTGTATATGCGTGTGTGTTTACGCCCTTCAGAGTAGACCCCTGGTGAAGTTTTCAAAATCAACCACCATGTTTGTTGACTTTTACTGTACTGTAGTCCGTGTGTTTAGAAAAATACTTTTCAGAAGCAATAAATGTACATCTTCCTTTTCTTTTTGCTCAGTGGTAGCCATCTWGTCTTTCATGAAGAATGGTCTGACATTCTCCTGTAGAACACATCATGGTCCCATTATGCCTGGCAAAAACCAAACTACATTCCACAGTACGAACCTTATACCAACGGTCAAGCATGGTGGTGGTAGTGTGAAGAATTGGGGATGCTTTGCTGCCTCAGGTCCTGGTGACTTGCCTTAATAGAAGGAACCGTGAATTCTGCTCTGTATAAGAAAATTCTACAGGAGAATGTCAGGCCATCCGTCCGTAAGCTGAAGCTGAAGCGGAGGACGCATGGCTCTCGTCCTTCGCCTCTCCCGAGTCCGTAGGGGAGTTGCATCGATGGGACAAGCCTGTAATTACCAATTGGATATCACGAAATTAGGGGTAGGTGTGTCCAAACTTTTGACTGTTACTGTATATATWAAAAAAATAAAAGTAGTGGCTAAAAAGCTACACATTTGAGATGTTGTGGCAGGATTTGAAACGAGCAGTTCATGTTTGAAATATCCACAAATGTCAATGAGTTAAAGCAGTTCTGCATGCAATTCCTCTACATCAATGCGAGAGACTGATCAGCAACTACAGGAAGCATTTGGTTGCAGTCATTGCATCTAAATGTGGAACAACCAGTTATTGAGTGTAAGGGGGCAATAACTTTTTCACACAGGGGAACTGGGTGTTGCATAACTTATTTAGTAAAATAAATAAACTAAGTATCGATTTTTTTATTATTTGTAAAATCAGGTTCCTTTAATCTAATATTAGGTTTGGGTTGAAGATCAAATTTTTATTTTATTTATTTATTTAATTTAACCTTTATTTAATTAGGCAAGTCAGTTAAGAACAAATTCTTATTTACAATGACGACCTATCAAAAGGCAAAAGGCCTCCTGCGGAGTGTAACGAGTGCGCTAAGAGTCGGGAAGCAAGTTCAGGGAGTGAGTGATTTAATCAATAAACGAAACATAATACAAAACAAGAAACACGAACAACGCACAGACAAGAAACAGAAACAGAAACAATAACGCCTGGGGAAGGAGCCAAAGGGAGTKACATATATAGGGAAGGTAATCAGGGAGGTGATTGAGTTCAGGTGAGTCTGAAGACGCGCAGGTCCGCGTAACGATGGTGACAGGTGTGCGCCATAACTGGCAGCCTGGTGACCTAGAGGCCTGAGAGGGAGCACACGTGACGGTATCCCCCCCGGCGCGTTTGGCTCCAGCCGCAGGACACCAACCAAGGGACGATCCCGGGGATCAGGAGCGGACTGGTCACCCCTACTGATGCGCGGGAACCTGTCACCGGCTGGGGCACGGGAATCTGACAGACCGGCTGAGGTAGGGGAGCCTGGCGATCCGGCTGAGGCATGAGAGCCAGACGAGCCGGTGGAGGCAGGGAAGCCTGGCGATCTGGCTGAGGCATGAGAGCCTGTAGCGGGTCCTGGACCTGACGTCATTCCCACCAAAAAAAGAAAACTCCCTGATGCTTCCCTTAGGTGAGGCGTTATTCTGTAACGATGTGAGCTGAGAGTCGGGAAGCAAGTTCAGGGAGTGCGTGATTTAATCAATAAACAAACATAATACAAAACAAGACTCACGAACCACACACAGACATGAAACAGAAACAATGACGGGAAGGTAATTAGGGAGGTTATAGAGTCCGTTTGAGTCTGGCAAAAATAGAGAAAATCAGAAAGGGGGCAAATACTTTTTCTTGGCACTAAGTCAATGGAAGTTCAGAGCAGGATTTGGAATCTTGAGTAAACCACCTCTGGTGGATCTCTCTCCTTTGACCTCTCACCTTTCACCTKATGGCAATGGCATCCTGGGATAGATATCTGTCTGTGGGTGGGGTTATATCCTGCCTGTTTGGCCCTGTCCGGGGATATCACCGGATGGGGCCACAGTGTCTCCTGACCCCTCCTGTCTCAGCCTCCAGTATTTATGCTACAGTAGTTTATGTGTCGGGGGTCTATGTTCAGTCTGTTATATCTGTAGTATTTCTCCTGTCTTATCCGGTGTCCTGTGTGAATTTAAGTATGCTCTCTCTAATTCTCTCTTTCTTTCTTTCTCTCTCTCTCGGAGGACCTGAGCCCTAGGACCATGCCTCAGGACTACCTGGCCTGATAACTCCTTGCTGTCCCCAGTCTACCTGGCCGTGCTGCTGCTCCAGTTTCAACTGTTCTGCCTGCGGCTATGGAACCCTGACCTGTTCACCGGATGCGCTACCGGTCCCAGACCTGCTGTTTTCAACTCTCTAGAGACAGCAGGAGCGGTAGAGATACTCTCAATGATCGGCTATGAAAATCCAACTGGCATTTACTCCTGAGGTGCTGACCTGTTGCACAATCGACAACTACTGTGATTATTGTTATTTGACCCTGCTGGTAATTTATGAACATTTTGAACATCTTGGCCATGTTCTGTTATAATCTCCACCCGGCACAGCCAGAAGAGGACTGGCCACCCCTCATAGCCTGGTTCCTCTCTAGGTTTCTTCCTAGGTTTTGGCCTTTCTAGGGAGTTTTTCCTAGCCACTGTGCTTCTACACCTGGACTGCTTGCTTCTGGGTTTCCCAGGCCTAGGATCCCTGGGCTTGATGATCTTCCAATTTCCATCCTTCTGTGTTGTAGCGGTCGATACGGTGTGATTACAAACAATGTTATTCACCACAAATCCTCTACCCCATTCTGACAAGCTTGACAACCGTATATGATCGGGGAGAATCACCTTGCATTCTCCAGAGTAGACCTTTTTTATTATTAAGGTTTTGATTAAAAAAATGCTAGATAGATAGATAGATAGATTGTCTCTCTATGGTTAAAGGAGGCCAAGTGCATATGCAACCCAAGTCTTCAGGGTTATGTCTAGTTCAGGCTGGCTGCTGGCTCACCGACCAAGAGCTTCAAAGCAATCCAAAACCCATGCATATGACTTTTATGTGTGGTTGAAAAACCAGACCCAAAGCAGGGGATTACGCCTGAATGAATGTGACTCTTTGGCACTTTCGCTGTTTCCTGCTGCATTTAAACTCTGCGATAATGCTGTCTTCACGCTTTTCAGGGCCTAATGGCAATAAGTGCTTCACAGTTTGTCGTCGTGTGAGCCCAACGTTTCTCCCCCACTGGCGAGGAGAGAGGAGAATGGGGGCCACGCCACAATAAAGGGCCAAGTCTGAAACCAAAGCCTTTAGCTGGAATTAGGGTGTCAAATGTCCTTCCCTAGGCTTTTGATCAGCATCGTTTGATTGGGCTCTCGGCTCCTCTCTTCGCAAATTCCAGCCGTGTGACTCTCTCTGTGGTTCTCTTCTAATATTGTGACACCCCTGTTTGTGCACACACACACACACACATCACCACCCCCATACATCAAGAGGCCATTGAAATTGTTTTGTTGAAGATTATTCAAAGACAGATTTTTAAGTAGCCTAATTGGTTTTGATTAGTTTCACCATTAATCAGAAATGAATAAGCAAATAGAACGGGGAGCAGAATCCCCAGAGGAAGCTATAGATAGCTAAACTGAGCCTTAACGTGATGCACCCCTTTACATTACTGGTAATCTTATGCCACATTCACAAACACAAACTATCATGCACGCTCCAACTGCTTTACTAGCTTGATGGCCRCAATATAAAGCAATTCAAACTTGACCTTCTCAAAGATTTCTGCTTCTTTTGACTCACCTAGTCACCAAAACCAATGTTACAAGCCAGGAGATATTAGACCGAAAAGAATCAGTCAYGATTCAACAAAAGGTCTCAACCCACCATTATTGATACCCTCATATACTTTGCCTAATTAACACACAATGTTCAATGCTGGTGGTTCCAATGGCCCAGCTGGGGCATGGTGCTTGATCTTGACGGAGTTGTAGGTGTCATTCCCACATGGGCCACATTCCTTGTGCAAAATAACTGTGTTTTTGCTCTTGATTAAAACAGCCAGCCTTGCGTCTCCAGCTGTGACTGTCAGGTTTTGGCCAAGACTGTTCGGGTTTTGGTCACTAGATGTCCCCATTGCACCTTTTTTGTACCTTTTGTTTTTCTTGCTCTAATTATTGTTTGCACCTGTAGGTCATTCCCTTGTTAGTATTTAAACCCTGTGTGTTCCTTAGTTCCTTGCTCAGTGTTTGTAAGTTAGCACCCAGCCCCAGCCCAAGCCTTGTTTTATTCAGAGATTTCTCTTGTTGGATTTTCCAGAGGTTCTCTGGTTTAGTTCTTGTGTATTATTTGAGTAGTCTTTTGAGGTTTGTTTTTCCCTGCTGTTTTTTACCACTTTGTGGTCTGTAGGTCATTCCCTTGTTAGTATTTAAACCCTGTGTGTTCCTTAGTCTCAGTGTTTGTAAGTTAGCACCCAGCCCCAGCCCAAGCCTTGTTTTATTCAGAGATTTTCTCTTGTGGATTTTCCAGAGGTTCTCTGGTTTAGTTCTTGTGTATTATTTGAGTAGTCTTTTGAGGTTTGTTTTTCCTGCTGTTTTTTACCACTTTGTGGAGTTTCTTTTGTATATTTTGGAGGATTTCCATTTTGTGCTTTTTGTCTTTATTTTTGGACATTGTGGATTTAGTTTCTTTGCCTGAA
>NC_036870.1:22618218-22627911 GCF_002910315.2 Salvelinus sp. IW2-2015
GATTTTGTTCTTTATTAAACCACCATCTCTAGTACTGCTGTGTCTGCCTCATCTTCTGGGTTCTGACGATTATTAGTGACTGTTTCTCGCACCGGGTCCTGACAGTGACTCTGAGCTCTTCCTCATGCTGTCTGTCCCTCTTCACTTCACAGAACACAAATATCCCTAATCAAATCACTGAACACATCAAGATGGGAGGGAGAGAGACAGAGAGAGACTGAGAAAGGGAGAGAGARATTGATAGACAGAGAGGGACAGAGAGATATACAGGGAGAGAGAGACAAAGAGAGAGGGGGGGTTGACGAGTCGGGCGGAGGGGTTGTGTTATGTGTCAGCGTGGGTTGGTGTGTTTTTGTCCATAATGTGTGTGTGTGTGTGTGTGGTCCGTAGCCATACCAAAACCATATGGTCACAGTTAGAAGGTAGATTCTTTTAAATTGTTGAATGATCAAAACATATTTCCCAACTCCCTCGCCGCCACCTCAGGTAAACAAATGAATCCTAAATTATAATGGCATTCCTGGGATTCTTTGTGCATGGGGCTGCTGTCTCAATGGTGTGGCAGGGGCAATCTGGAATTCCTGGCTGGGAGATCAGAGGGGCTGATTTATATGGATGTACTTTCTCTATGGTCAGGGGAAGAGAGAGAGGAGTGGGAAGAGAGGGAAGAGGTAGAAAGAAAGACACAGTAGTTAGCTTTGATGGAGCACTTGGTCTGATACAGGGAGCCAAGCCTCGACAGGGAGGAGAGTCTGGAGGGTTATGGTCTGATACAGGGAGGAGAGTCTAGAGGGTTAGGGTCTGATACAGGGAGGAGAGTCTGGAGGGTTATGGTCTGATACAGGGAGTCGAGGGGAGAAGAAGGGTCTGGAGGGTTAGGGTCTAATACAGGGAGAGTCTAGAGGGTTAGGGTCTGATACAGGGAGAGTCTGGAGGGTTAGGGTCTGATACAGGAAGAGTCTGGAGGGTTAGGGTTCTGATACAGGGAGGAGAGTCTGGAGGGTTTATGGTCTGATACAGGGAGGCGAGGGAGAAGGGTCTGGAGGTTAGGGTTCTATAAAGGTAGAGTGTAGAGGGTTAGGGTCTATAAAGGAGATCTGGAGGGTTAGGGTCTGATACAGGGAGAGTCTGGAGGGTTAGGGTCTGATACAGGGAGTCGAGGGAAGAGAAGGGTCTGGCAGGGTTAGGGTCAGAGACAGGGAGAGTGTAGAGGGTTAGGGTCTGATACAGGGAGAGGAGTCTAGAGGGTTAGGTCTTGAAACAGGGTCGAGGGAGAAGAAGTCTGGAGGGTTAGGGTCAGAGACAGGGAGTATAGATGGTTAGGTCTAATACAGGGAGAGAGGGGAGGAGAGGGTCTGGAGGGTTAGGGTCAGAGACAGGGGAGAGTCTATCAAATCAATCAAGTTTATTTTATATAGCCCTTTGTATATCCGCTAATATCTCGAAGTGCTGTACAGAAACCCAGCCTAAAACCCCAAACAGCAAGCAATTCAGGTGTAGAAAGCCGGCGGCTAGGAAAAACTCCCTAGAAAGGCCAAAACCTAGGAAGAAACCTAGAGAGGAACCAGGCTATGAGGGGTGGCCAGTCCTCTTCTGGCTGTGCCGGGTGGAGATTATACAGAACATGGCCAAGATGTTCAAATGTTCATAAATGACCAGCATGGTCAGATAATAATCAGGAGTAAATGTCAGTTGGCTTTTCATAGCCGACATTAATAATATCTCTACCGCTCCTGCGGTCTCTAGAAGTTGGAAACAGCAGGTCTGGGACAGGTAGTACGTCCGGTGGACAGGTCAGGGTTCCATAGCCGCAGGCAGAACAGTTGAAACTAGAACAGCAGCAAGGCAGGTGGACTGGGGACAGCAAGGAGTCATCATGCCCGGTAGTCCTGACGCATGGTCCTAGGGCTCAGGTCCTCGAGAGAGAGAGAAGAAAGAGAGAGGAGAGAATTAGAGAGAGCATACTTAAATTCACACAGGACACCGGATAAGACAGGAGAAGTACTCCCAGATATAACCAACTGACCCTAGCCCCCCGACACATAAACTACTGCGCATAAATACTGGAGGCTGAGACAGGAGGGTCAGGAGACACTGTGGCCCATCCGATGATACCCCCGGACAGGGCCAAACAGGAAGGATATAACCCCACCCACTTTGCCAAAGCACAGCCCCCACACCACTAGAGGGATAACTTCAACCACCAACTTACCATCCTGAGACAAGGCCGAGTATAGCCCACAAAGATCTCCACCACAGCACAAACCAAGGGGGGGCGCCAACCAGACAGGAAAATCACGTCAGTAACTCAACCCACTCAAGTGACGCACCCCTCCTAGGGACGGCATGAAAGAGCACCAGATAGCCAGTGACTCAGCCCCTGTAATAGGGTTAGAGGCAGAGATTCCCAGTGGAGAGAGGGGAACCGGCCAGCAGAAACAGCAAGGGGCGGTTCGTTGCTCCAGAGCCTTTCCGTTCACCTTCACACTCCTGGGCCAGACTACACTCAATCATATGACCTACTGAGAGATAAGTCTTCAGTAAAGACTTAAAGGTTGAGAACCGAGTCTGCATCTCTCACTAGGGTAGGCAGACTATTCCATAAAAATGGAGATCTATAGGAGAAAGCCCTGCCTCCAGCTGTTTGCTTAGAAATTCTAGGGACAATTAGGAGGCCTGCGTCTTTGGACCGTAGCGTACGTGTAGGTATGTACGGCAGGACCAACTCGGAAAGATAGGTAGGAGCAAGCCCATGTAACGCTTTATAGGTTAACAGTAAACTTTGAAATCAGCCCTTGCCTTAACAGGAAGCCAGTGTAGGGAAGAGCACTGGAGTAATATGATCAAAATTTCTTGGTTCTAGTCAGATTCTAGCAGCCGTATTAGCACTAACTGAAGTTTATTTAGTGCTTATCCGGGTAGCCGGAAAGAGAGCATTGCAGTAGTCTAACCTAGAAGTAACAAAAGCATGGATACATTTTTCTGCATCATTTTTGGACAGAAAATTACTGAATTTTGCAATGTTACGTAGATGGAAAAAAGCTGTCCTTGAAACAGTCTTGATATGTTCGTCAAAAGAGAGATCAGGGCCAGAGTAACTCCGAGGTCCTTCACAGTTTTATTTGAGACGACTTTACAACCATCAAGATTAATTGTCAGATTTAACAGAATATCTCTTTGTTTCTTGGGACCTAGAACAAGCATCTCTGTTTTGTCCGAGTTTAAAAGTAGAACATTTTCAGCCATCCACTTCCTTATGTCTGAAACACAGGCTTCTAGCGAGGGCAATTTGGGGCTTCACCGTTTTCATTGAAATGTACATGTCACGTTCCTGACCTGTTTTCCCTTGTTTTTGTATTTATTTAGTATGGTCAGGAGTGAGTTGGGTGGGGTGTCGATGTGTGATTTTTATGTTGGGATTTTGTGTGTCGGCCTGGTATGATTCTCAATCAGAGGCAGCTGTCAATCGTTGTCCCTGATTGAGAATCATACTTAGGCAGCCGGGGTTTCACGTGTTTTGGGGTGTTTGTTCTTGTGTCAGTGTTTCGCCACACGGGACTGTAACGGTAGTTATTTTGTTATTTTGTTCGCATATTGTTTTGTTATATATTAAATCACTATGGAAACTAACCACTCTGCGTATTGGTCCGATCCTTCTCGCCTCTCCTCGTCCGAGGAGGAGGAAGAAAATGACTATCGTTACAGTACAGCTGTGTGTCATCCGCATAGCAGTGAAAGTAACATTATGTTTTCGAATGACATCCCCAAAGGTAAAATATATAGTGAAAACAATAGTGGTCCTAAAACGAACCTTGAGGAACACCGAAATGTACAGTTGATTTGTCAGAGGACAAACCATTCACAGAGACAAACTGATATTCTTTCCGACAGATAAGATCTAAACCAGGCCAGAACTTGTCCGTGTGTAGACCAATTTGGGTTTCCAGTCCTCCAAAAGAATGTGGTGATCGATGGTATCAAAGGCAGCACTAAGGTCTAGTAGCACGAGGACAGATGCAGAGCCCGGTCTGACGCCATTAAAAGGTAATTTACCACCTTCACAAGTGCAGTCTCAGTGCTTTGATGGGGTCTAAAACCAGACTGAAGCATTCGTATACATTGTTTTGTCTCAGGAAGGCAGTGAGTTGCTGCGCAACAGCTTTTTCAAAAAACTTTGAGAGGAATGGAAGATTCGATATAGGCCGATAGTTTTTATATTTCTGGGGCAAAGTTTGGCTTTTTCAAGAGAGGCTTTATTACTGCCACTTTTAGTGAGTTTGGTACACATCCGGTGGATAGAGAGCCGTTTATTATGTTCAACATAGGAGGCCAAGCACATGAAGCAGCTCTTTCAGTAGTTTAGTTGGAATAGGATCCAGTATGCAGCTTGAAGGTTTAGAGGCCATGATTTTTCATCATTGTGTCAAGAGATATAGTACTAAAACACTTAAGTGTCTCTTCTGATCCTAGGTCCTGGCAGAGTTGTGCAGACTCAGGACAGCTAAGCTTTGGAGGAATACGCAGATTTAAAGAGGAGTCCGTAATTTGCTTTCTAATGATCATGATCTTTTCCTAAAGAAGTTCATGAATTTATTACTGCTGAAGTGAAAGCCATCCTCATTGGGAATGCTGCTTTTTAGTTAGCTTTGCAACGTAATCAAAAGAAATTTGGATTTTCTATTTTCCTCAATTAAGTTGGAAAAGTAGGATGATCGAGCAGCAGTGAGGGCTCTTCGATACTGCACGGTACTGTCTTTCCAAGCTAGTCGGAAGACTTCCAGTTTGGTGTGGCGCCATTTCCGTTCCAATTTTCTGGAAGCTTGCTTCAGAGCTCGGGTATTTCTGTATACCAGGGAGCTAGGCCGACGCTAATCCTGTACCTGCTCCCCCACGCTAACCCTGTACCTTCTCCCCCACGCTAACCTGCACCTTCTCCCCCACCTTAACCCTGACCTACTCCCCCACGCTAACCAAGTACCTCTCCCCCACGCTAACCCTGTATCTTCTCCCCCACGCTAACCCTGTACCTTCTCCCCCACGCTAATCCTGTACCTGCTCCCCACGCTAACCCTGTCCTTCTCCCCCACGCTAACCCTGCACCTTCTCCCCCACCTTAACCCTGTACCTACTCCCCCACGCTAACCAAGTATCTCTTCCCCCACGCTAACCCTGTATCTTCTCCCACGCTAACCCTGTACCTTCTCCCCACGCTAACCCTGTACCTGCTGCCCCACGCGAACCCTGTACCTACTCCCCACGCTAACCCTGTACCTGCTCCCCTTGCACGCGCTGTCACCCAGGGTAATGTATGAGGTGCTGAGAGCCGGGCTCTGTCTGACATTACGAGCCCCAGTGTGTGTGTTTTGTGTGTGTGTGTGTGTGTGTGTGTGTGTGTGTGTGTGTGTGTGTGTGTGTGGTGTGTGTTGTGTGTTGTGTGTGGTGTGTGTTGTGTGTGTGTGTGCGTGTGCGTGTTTGTGTACTTTGTCAGGCATTACGAGCTCCAGTCCCCTTACATCTGTCTCTGGCCCCGTGACCCGTCACACCAGCCTGAGCCTGACACCGCTACATCACAAAGCCAGCATCACACACACACATTTGTACAAATGCAAGCGCATACACAATGAAGTGTGAAGTATTGTTGTTTGGCTATGGAATGCTCGCATGATGATTAATCTTGCCTGAGACGGTGACCTGAAAACTTAGCTAAAACTTATCTTTTAGGTCAGAGAACCAATGTGGTCTTGAAGTGCATCTAAAGCTAGCTATACAGTAGACACTGACTGATTCAAAACACCAGAGTGAAAACCAACACAAGTATCAAATGTGTGTTGCCAGCTGCCATGAAATCAATATTAAAATAGAAGACACATTTCAGTTGTGCAAATGACTAGGTTGTCCCTTTTCCCTCCCTAGGGTGTAAGTGTGAGATCCCAGCCTTGGCCATTGTTGACCCAGTACATATAAGTTAGACTGGAAGCTAACATACAGTATATTGCCTTTCATTGCAATATAGCTTAGCCTACATTCTAAACCTCACATTTGCATGGAAACATGGTGCACATTGAGTGGATGCCAAGCTAGGCTAACAGAGTGACAAAGTGTGAAAAACCCAGCAGGTGCCCATAAGTTCTGGAAACAAACCCAGTTCAATTCAGTACTAGTCAAATCCTATTTTTTAAATATATTATTTGTCATTTTTTATCCTCAAAATTTCCCCCACTCCATATATAAACATATATATACGAACAACAACTTACAGACACTCACAAACAATGACTACATCTCATCTGCCTAGACCCGGATGCTCACGCCCCCATCCCTACTGCCTACATTATTGTTTGCCACTTGGCTTTAAATTGTATTTAAAAAATTATCGGTTGCTATTTCAATATTTCAATAATAAATMATTAGATTTKTCCATTGTGTTAATGTTGGAGGATTTATTCATTTTCACAATTTTTGTCAGTTTTTTTCAAGATGAGTGTTTAGAAATTAATTGTCCAGCCCATTGGGTATCTCACTACACCCCGATATGTCATGTCTTGAAATATGCAGACAAACAGATTCAAAGTATGCTTACCTTATAATACTTCTGTTAGCCAACTTTCTAGCTCCGCCCACTTCCAGACTTTATTGCATTCCCAGAAAGCATTCGTTTATACTGAATTAAGCGTACATTTTCGCTAACTGTACTTTTGTTAGTTATGCCCCAACTTTCCCTCCATCTTGTGCCAACATCAGTTCCTTTTAAGTCTTGGTTCCAATAGTTTATATTTTTTTTTCAAGAGATTGTTAGTTGGATGTAATCTCTGCAAGGTTTTGTTTATCTTACCGATCATATTAACATATTTTTCTGACTCAAATAAGATTTCTTCAAGGTTGCTCTGATGTCCAACAGACTTCAAATCAAAATGTTGTGTTTAAGTTGCATGTAYTTGAAACTATCTAAATTGGTCAGCGCAATATTACTTTTTAATTCTGTCATGGAATTTTACAAAATTTCTGTTAGCAAGTTATTTATGATTTCTATATCTTTAGTTTTTCCATGTGGACCAATTTATCGGTGAATTCTGAAAAGCTATCCAAGGATTGTTCCATAGGGTTGTGTGTTTAGGGAGCAATATTGGTTATTGTAGAATATGTTTAATTTTCTTCCATATTATTCTAGTGTTCTTAACTATGAAGAAGCTGTTCATGTTTACATTTACATTTAAGTCATTTAGCAGCTTTATCTTTTGAAAATAAACACATAAAAAGACTGGGGATGAGCATGTGCATCTTCAATATGTACCCATTGTTCCTCTTCAGTCCATTCAACTATATGTCGCAAGTAAAAGCCTTGAGTTGATACAATTCCAAGTCTGGAAGGTTAAAACCACCCTCAGACCAAGGAAGATGTATACATTTCATTTATATTCTATTTAATTTGCACAAATGAGGTCTGTTATGACTGAGTATACCTTTTTAAAGAATGTCTTCGTGAAGTAATTGGTATTGTTGAAAATAAATCCCATAACTTTGGCATCCATGCCATTCCAAAGAGGTTTATTCTACCTGTAAGATTTATGGGAAGACTATTCAACTTAATTAGATCTGCTTTCACATTGTTGAGTAATGGCATAAAGTTATGTTAATATATTTGTTTTGTTTGTTGTCACCTATTAAGCATCCTATGTATTTAATATTTTTTGTGGACCACTTAAAGGATTGCTCTAGATCGTGAGTTATTATTTTTCCTATTGCTATTATTTTGTGTTTTCCACGKGATATTTTTATATTCWGAAAATATTTTTAGCAWAGTTTTTTAGCAAACATTTTTAGCAAACATTGAGTTTTCAATATTRGTCAGGTATATCAGCAGATCATCTGCAAATAAGTTTAGTTTACATTCATGTTTACCAATACTGATACCTGATTCATTGCGTCCTGTCTAATTCTTTCTGCAAGCGGTTCAATTGCCAGTGCAAACAGAAGGGGGTAGAGGGGACATCCGTGTCTTTTGCCCCTTTCTAAAGCAATTTCATCAGATAATGTATTATTTGTGTATATTTTTGCTTTGGGACATTTATACAATATTTTTATTACATTTATTATTTCAGCTGGAAATTTGAAGGTTTCCAMATTTTTGAATAGAAAAGGTTGTTAAAGACGGTATAAATAATTTYCGGCATCAACAGCCATTATTTTTTGTTGTATTGTATTAAACTGAAAAATGTTCTTGTATTTGTAAGTGTCCATTTTTTATAAACCCTATATGATTAACATGTATTAGGTCTGGTAAGACTTTTGCCATTCTATTACTTATAAGCTTTGTTATTATTTTATTGTCGAACTTTATTAACTTACGGGTGTCATGTGTGCTCCCTCTCCGGCCTCTAGGTCACCAGGCTGCTCATTATGGCGCACACCTGTCACCATCGTTATGCGTACATGCGCATCGTCAAACTCACCTGGACTCCATCACTTCCCTGATTACCTTCCCTATACAGTTGAAGTCGGAAGTTTACATACACTTAGGTTGGAGTCATTAAAACTTGCTTTTCAACCACTCCACAAATTTCTTGTTAACAAACTATAGTTTTGGCAAGTCGGTTAGTTTCAGGTAGCCTTCACAAGTTCCCACAATAAGATGGGTGAATTTGACCCATTCCTCCTGACAGAGCTGTGTAACTGAGTCAGGTTTGTAGGCTTCCTTGCACGCACAAGCTTTTTCAGTTCTGCCACAAACTTTCTATTGGATTGAGGTAGGGCTTTGTGATGGCACTCCAATACCTTGACAAAAAAAACATTTTGCCACCTTTGGAAGTATGCTTGGGTCATTGCTCATTTTTGGAAGACCATTTGCGACCAAGCTTTAACATCCTGACTGTGTCTGTCTGACATGTGCTTCAATATATCCACAATTTTTTCTCCTAATGATGTCATCTATTTTGTGAAGTGCACCAGTCCTCCTGCACAAAGCACCTCACAAATGATGCTGACACCCCGTGCTTCACGGTTGGGATAGGGTTATTCGGCTTGCAAGCCTCCCCTTTTTCTCCAAACATAATGATGGTCATTATGAAAACAGTTCTATTTTTGTTTCATCAGACAAGGACATTTCTCCAAAAGTACAGCTTTGTCCCATGTGCAGTTGCAAACCATAGTCTGGCTTTTTTATGGTGGTTTTGGAGCAGTGTTCTTCCTTGCTGATCGGCCTTTCAGGTTATGTCGATATAGGACTCATTTTACTGTGGATATAGATACTTTGTACTGTTTCCTCAGCATTTCACAAGGTCTTTGCTGTTGTTCTGGATTGATTTGCACTTTTCGCACCAAAGTACATTCATCTCTAGGAGACAGAACGCATCTCTTCCTGAGCGGTATGATGTCTGCGTGGTCCATGGTGTTTATACTTGCGTACTATTGTTTGTACGATGAACGTGGTACTTCAGGCGTTTGTAATTGTCCCAAAGATGAACCAGACTTGTGGAGTCTAAGTTTTTTTCTTGGCTGATTTCTTTGGATTTCCCATGATGCAAGCAAAGAGCACTGAGTTTGAAGGTAGGCTTGAATAGATCCACAGGTCACCTCCAATTGACTCAATATGTCAATTGCCTATCAGAAGCTTCTAAAGCATGACATCATTTTCTGGAATTGTCAAAGCTGTTTTAAGGCACAGTCAACTTAGTGTATGTAAACTTCTGACCACTG
>NC_036870.1:22628006-22640973 GCF_002910315.2 Salvelinus sp. IW2-2015
GTCAACTTAGTGTATGTAAACTTCTGACCCACTGGAATTGTGATACAGTGAATTATAAGTGAAATAATCTGTCTGTAAACAATTGTTGGAAAAATTACTTGTGTCATGCACAAGTGTTTGACCCAGTTAACCAATTTAAAGGCAATGCTAACAAATACTAATTGAGTGTATGTAAACTTCTGACTGACTGGGCATGTGGTGAAAGAAATAAAAGCTGAAAAAAATCCTTCTCTCTACTATTATTCTGACATTTCACATTCTTAAAATAAAGTGGTGATCCTAACTGACCTAAGACAGGGAATTTTTACTTGGATTGAATGTCAGGAATTGTGAAAAACTGAGTTTAATATATTTGGCTAAGGTGTATGTAAACTTCCGACTTCAACTGTATATGTCACTCCCTTTGGTTCCTTCCCCAGGCGTCACTGTTTCTTTTTCAGTTTCATGTCTGTGTTGTTCGTATTTCTTGTTTTGTTCATTGATTAAATCACTTACTCCCTGAACTTGCTTCCCGACTCTCAGCTCACATCGTTACAATGGGTCTATATTCAGCAGGGACTTTCCAGATTTGACTGGTTTTAATGTAACTTAATTAACCGTTTGATACATGGAACTAGGAAGTACTGAATTTAGTGACTTGTGTTTTCAATTGCGCAAATAGKGGGGCTACTTTGTCTCAAAATATTTAATATAATTCTATTGCAAAGGCATCCATTCCTGGTGCTTTTCTCCATGCAAATGTTTTAACACTATCTAATATTTCTTATTTGGGTGACTGTCTGCTGATAATTGCTTCAGAGTTGTTGAGTCTGAGAAGGCTATAGGATCCGGCCAACTGTTGGTTAATTCTAATTTATATACTTGTTCATAGAAGCTTTTAAAATTGTAATTAATTGCATTTGTCACGACTTCCACCGAAGGTGGTTCCTCTCCCTGTTCTGGGGCGCTCGGCGGTCGTCGTCACCGGTCTACTAGCTGCCACCGATTCCTTTTCCCTTTTCTGTTGGTTTTGTCTTGATTGTTTTCACCTGTTTCTTGTCTGTTGTTAATTCAGGGCTATTTAAGCCTTCAGGGCCCGCCTGCTTTTGTGCGGGCTTGTTTATTTTTCTGTCAGTGGATGTTTGTGTTTTATTCCTATACGGTTTGTTTTCGTTCCTGTCTTTCTGGTCATTTGTGCCTGTGGGTTTTGGCTTGACCAATATTTGGAATAAATATTCTCATTTGGAACTTTGCTCTCTCCGCTTGACTCCACACCCACCACTCCTAGCTAACGTGACAGCATTGTTATTTCTAATTACCACTTTGGTATCTCTATGTTTAAAATTATAACTGATTTAGCATTCTTTTTGTGAGACCTTTGAGATATTTACCAGGTTTATTTGCTGTAAATTAGCATGCTTTATTTGAGTTTAACCTGCAGTTGTTGGCTCTATTAAAGTAAAAGATCGTATTCCTGCCTAAATTCAAAAATTATATTTTCTTTATCTTGTTAATTTTGTTTATGGGCTTTTTCCAAGATAGTGATTTATTTTTCTTTAATTTACATTTCTAAATCAGATTGAACTTTTAGAGTATGAAATTATCATTCCCCTTATGCACACCTTAAAGGCATCCCAAATTATATCAGGGGTTGGCTTTCCTCTGTCCTTTATGTCTACATTTGTAACGGTAAACGGTTTTCATTTTGAGCTTTGTTTATTCTCCAAATTCTGTCGCTAAGTGCATTCTCTATTGGTATAATTAAGCATGATACCGGAGAATGATCTGATATCATTAAATCATGAGTTTATGAATCCAGTAAATTGAGTGCATTTTTGTAAATAAAAATGTAGCCAATTCTTGAATGGATTTTCTTGCTTTGAGAAAAAAATAAGTATTTTGTAGTTGGGAATACTAATCTCCAGGTGTCCTGTACGTTATTTGTAGAGATTAAAATGTTCAGCCTCCCTAAAATGTCATTTTTTATTACTATGTCTTAATCTTATCGAATGTATGATTTAGGTAATCTGCTAAAATAATAGTTCCTCTCTGGATTTGATYCAATACAGCTTGAAATCTATCTAAAAACATCAGATTAGCCACTGGTGGGATATAAACTCAACAAAAGAAACGTCCTCGCACTGTCAACTGCGTTTATTTTCAGCAAACTTAACATGTGCAAAAATTTGTATGAACATAACAAGATTCAACAACTGAGACATAAACCAAACAATTYCACAGACATGTGACTAAATGAAACTGAATAATGTGTCCCTGAACAAAGGGGGGTCAAATMAAAAATAACAGTCAGTATCTGGTGTGGCCACCAGCTGCATTAAGTTCTGCAGTGCATCTTCTCCTCATAGACTGCACCAGATTTGCCAGTTCTTGCTGTGAGATGTTACCCCACTCTTCAACCAAGGCACCTGCAAGTTCCCGGACATTCTGGGGGGAATGGCCCTAGCCCTCACCCTCAGACCCAACAGGTCCCAGACGTGCTCAATGGGATTGAGATGGCCATGGCAGAACACTGACATTCCTGTCTTGCAGGAAATCAACCACAGAACGAGCAACATTGCATTGTCATGCTGGAGGGTCATGTCAGGATGAGCCTGCAGGAAGGGTACCACATGAGGGAGGAGGATGTCTTCCCTGTAATGCACAGCGTTGAGATTGCCTGCAATGACAACAAGCTCAGTCCGATGATGCTGTGACACACCGCCCCAGACCATGACGGACACTCCACTTCCAAATCGATCCCGCTCCAGAATAAGGCCTCGGTGTGACGCTCATTCCTTTGACGATAAACGCAAATCCGACCAGCACCCCTAGTTAGACAAAACCGCGACTCGTCAGTGAAGAGCACTTTTTGCCAGTCCTGTCTGGTCCAGCGACGGTGGGTTTGTGCCCATAGGCGACGCTGTTGCCGGTGATGTCTGGTGAGGACCTCCCTTACAACAGGCCTACAAGCCTTCAGTCCAGCCTCTCTCAGCCTATTGCGGACAGTCTGAGCACTGATGGAGGGATTGTGCGTTCCTGGTGTAACTCGGGCAGGTGTTGTTGCCATCCTGTACCTGTCCCGCAAGTGTGATGTTCAGATGTACCGATTATGTGCAGGTGTTGTTACACGTGGTCTTCCACTGCGAGGACGATCAGCTGTCCGTCCTGTCTCCCTGTGGCGCTGTCTTATTTCCCTGGCCACATGCAATTTTTTTCCCTGGCCACATCTGCAGTCCTCATGCCCCCTTACATGCCTAAGGCATGTTCACGCAGATGAGCAGGGACCTTGGGCATCTTTCTTTTGGTGTTTTTCAGAGTCAGTAGAAAGGCCTCTTTAGTGTCCTAAGTTTTCATGACTGTGACCTTAATTGCCTACCATCTGTAAGCTGTTAGTGTCTTAACAACCGTTCCACAGGTGCATGTTCATTAATTGTTTATGGTTCATTGAACAAGCATGGGAAACAGTGTTTAAACCCTTTACAATGAAGATCTGTGAAGTTATTTGGATTTTTACAAATTATCTATGAAAGACAGGGTCCTGAAAAAGGGACATTTCTTTTTTTGCTGAGTTTACAATGAAATCAATGTGTATTTTTCACCATGTAAGGTACAATTCAACATAAAAAATAGCCTTCTTGGTCCATGTGCTTGGATATAAGGGGAAATTATGTAGTCTTATTAATCAGGATGCCTACACCTAGGTGGCAGCGTAGGCCTCTCCAACTCAGCTCCTCTTTAAATGTTCAATTTCTCCTTGTTTTAAATGTAACACTTGGAAGAAAACCACATCTGCTGACAATCTCTTTAATTAAGTGTTCGAGAACCATATGCTTTCATCATGAAGCCCAAGCACATTCCATGTGATMATTTTGATTTTGTTGGTCTTTACTTGTATACAATGTAAGTAAACCTTATCTGTTCCATCTATCATTGAAGAAACAAGTAAAACATTTTAGCAGACATGACATATTAGGGTGGTGGGCATTCCATAGAAAGGGAGCATCATAGTATAAATACATAGTTATTGTTTACATTACATTAAAAAAACAGAAACAAACAAAAAGCACAGTATGTCTTTGTACTTGAGGCGCTATGCCCTTGTAAGGCTTTTTAGTCAGACTCCTGTCCTAATGTATCAACAAAAACTGTCTGTAGCTTAGGCCCTGAAGCAAGGCTATGCATTTTATTGGTACCATTTGAAAGGAAACACTTTGAAGTTTGTGGAAACGTGAAAGGAATGTAGGGGAATATAACACATTCACTCTGGTAGAAGATAATACAAAGAAAAATTGTATTTTTTTTTGTACTGTCATTTTTGAAATGCAAGAGAAAGGCCATAATGTATTGTTCCAGCCCAGGGGCAATTTAGATATTGGCCACTAGATGGCAGCAGTATATCTGCAACGTTTTAGGCTGATCCAACGAACCATTGCATTTCTGTTCAAAATGTTGTATCAAGACTGCTCAAATGTGCTTAATTTGTTTACTAATAACTTTTCATGTTCAACACTGTGCACTCTCCTCAAACAATAGCATTTGTTTGAGGAGAGTGCACAGTTTTGAACATGAAACATGAAACATGAAAATAGCACAATAGCAATAGCATATTATTTCACTGTAATACCTACTGTAAATTGGACAGTGCAGTTAGATTAACAAGAATGTAAGCTTTCTGCCAATATCAGATATGTCTATGTCCTGGGAAATGTTCTTGTTACTTTCAACCTCATGCTAATCGCATTAACCTACGTTAGCTCAACCGTCCCGCAGGGGACCCACCAATCCTAAAGAAGTTTTAAGTACTGTGGTTTGATGCCCTCCCAGTCACCCCATCCCAATCCCCCGGATAAAGCCCCTCTACATTTTCACCAATAACTTCTCCTCAGACCACTGGGCTCTCTTTCAACTGGAAAGGTTTCCTGCAGCCTGTTCAGGACTTCATCTGCACTTGTGAACTCCATTCTCTCTGTACCCTTCCATACCCACTGCCAGGAATTGGAGTTGAGACTATTCCTTTTTCCTCCAGTGATTGTCTGACTGGAATGAATAGTTTTTTTTTCTCAGCTTAGTTTAGCAGATAGATCCTGAATGAATTGAATGGACTGGCCCTGGATTTTGATTTCCTCTCCCCTCTGCGCCTTCAGAAGGTTGACTTTGGTCTGATAGTTCCACAGCTTAAAGATTACTATGCGAGGGTATTTAGCATTCTTCTGTTTCACGTCGATCCGATGACTCCAGGTTCTCCAGTGATACATCCACGTCAAGCTACTCCGATATCAGCTTCATCACATAGCTGGAAAGATCTCCTTTTTCCTTGTCTTCCGGTAGGGACAATATTCTCATATTATTTTGACTCGTTCTGTTTTCTAGCTGGTTCATCTTCTAAAGTTTATACATTTGTTTCCAGAAGGCCAATTTTGTTGTCTTGTTCGTCCACTCCCCGCACTGTATATACGTATATTACACAATACTCTACTTTCAAGTAAATCTACTTTTTTAACAGTAGATTGGAACAGTTAGTTTTTGTTTTGGTGAGCTTTGAGAGCATTTTAGCTATGTTTTCCTGGATATCCTTCAGCTCCCAGATAGATAAAAATGTACCCCCCGCTTGGTATTTCTTGCTTTCGCTAAGCCCTAGGCTATAAATTCCTACCGCCAGAGAGTGAGTGGAGTTTGCCACTCAAGACAGGCCGCTTTTGCATTTCTGGCATTTAGCCTCCAGTCAGAGCACAGCTATATGCCATAGACAAGCCATCTAGCCATGAGTTCATTTGAAAGACAATAGCCAGGGATTTTTCTAATCTCAAATTCGTCCTGCCACTTTCCAGCTAACCACAGTCAGTCAGAGGCTATAAGCTGTTTTCATAGAGATCTATAAACCTCTATAAACCTACATTTTTTTGCCATTTAAAATTGATTTGATTTATTTGCCAATTTCCCGAAGAAAACAACCACACATGAGGACACAATGCATAAAAAATTGAGGATGACACAAAAGTGATACACAAAAATAATTTACAGTTTATAGCCAGTAATAGCCTTAATTTTATTCATTAATTTTATATACTAGGCTATATTTTCGAGGCAACACCAACTGTTCCAAGCAACTGTTCCAGTTGCTTCATTTAAGAGATGCCACTCCTTAAACTACTTCACAAAGTGTTGATCCCTGTCATTAAGGGTGAAATTGTCTGTCGTCATCAAGCTGATCCTAGTCTATTGTACTGAGACCATTAATACATAGCTTACATTCCAATGTCAATTTTATTCTATGGCCTATTTACTGATTCAAACTATACTGAACAAACATATAAAAGCAATGTGTAAAGTGTTGGTCCCATGTCTCAGAAGCTGAAATAAAAGATCCCAGAAATGTTCCAAACACACAAAAACCTTATTTCTCTCAAAATKTTGTTCATAATTTGTTTGACATCCCTGTTAGTGAGCTTTTCTCCTTTGCCAAGATAATCCATCCACCTGACAGGTGTGGCATATCTAGAAGCTGACTAAACAGCATGATCATTACACTGGTGCAGTTTTGTCACACAACACAATGCCACAGAGATCTCAAGTTTTGAGGGAGCGTGCAGTTGGCATGCTGACTTCAGGACTGTCCACCATAGCTGTTAATTTTTCTACCCTAAGCCGCCTCCAATGTAATTTTAGAGAATTTGGTGTTTCCAACCGGCCTCACAACCCCAGACCACGTACATGGCGTCGTGTAGGCAAGCGATGTGCTAACGTCAACGTTGTGAACAGAGTGCCCCATTATGGTGGTGGGGTTATGGTATGGGCAGGCATAAACTACGGACAATGAATACAATTGCATTTTATCGATGGCAATTTGAATGCACAAAAACTCTGTGATGAGATCCTGAGGCTCATTGTGAGGCCCACTTTGTAAGGTATCTGTGACCAACAGATACATATCTTTATTCACAATAGATTAGGGCCTAATTAATAAATTTCATTTGACTGATTTCCACATATGAACTGTAACTCAGTAAAATCTATGGAAATATTGCATGTTGAAATAATATTTTTGTTCAGTAAATGTTCAAATAGAAGCCACAGTCAATTTTGCAACTTCAATGTACAGTAGCGTGTGAAAGTATTCAACCCCCTTGGCATTTTTTCCTATTTTGTTGCCTTACAACCTGGAATTCAAATTTATTTTTGGGGGGTTTGTATCATTTGATTTACACAACATGCCTACCACTTTGAAGATGACATTTTTTTTATTGCGAAACAAACAACAAATAAGACAAAACAACGGAAAACTTGAGCGTGCATAACTACCCCCCCCCCAAAGTCAATACTTTGTAGAGCCACCTTTTGCAGCAATTACAGCTGCAAGTCTCTTGGGGTATGTCTCTATAAGCTTGGCACATCTAGACACTAGGATTTTTGCCCATCCTTCAAGGCAAAACTGCTCCAGCTCCTTCAAGTTGGATGGGTTCAGCTGGTGTACAGCAATCTTTAAGTCATACCACAGATTCTCAATCGGATTGAGGTCTGGGCTTTGACTAGGCCATTACAATACATTTAAATGTTTCCTCTAAACCACTCGAATGTTGCTTTAGCAGTATGCTTAGGGTCATTGTCCTGTTGGAAGGTGAACCTCCGTCCCAGTCTCAAATCTATGGAAGACTGAAACCGGTTTCCCACGAGAATTTCCCTGTATCTAGCGCCATCCATCATCCCTTCAATTCTGACCAGTTTCCCAGTCCCTGCCGATGAAAAACATCCCAACAGCATGATGCTGCCACCACCATGATTCACTGTGGGAATGGTATTCTCGGGGTGATGAGAGGTGTTGGGTTTGTGCCAGACATAGCGTTTTCCTTGATGGCCAAAAAGCTAAATTTGAATCTCATCTGACCAGAGTACCTTCTTCCATATGTTTGGGGAGTCTCCCACATGCCTTTTAGTGAACACCAAACGTGTTTGCTTATTTATTTTTTCAACAGTCACCAATTAACTATTTCCTCATATCAGTCTCATTCTGAAAGTCGTAGACTTCGTAAATCTGCACAAACCCGAGTCTCACTGATCATTCCGTACCACACAAATTGATTTGATTATGTTATGATAGTGCCCTGTTGGGGGAGGTTTATGACCCCCCCCCCATAAATACCGTTCCCCCTTTTTCTCTTCACTCTACAGAATGTACTCTTGGAAAGGCTTTTTGTTGACATAGAGAGAGTATTGTATGTATCTGTATGTAATCCAACCAGTTGAAAGTGTCCATTGGTACTTAAAGAATATGATGTGAGATCAGTTGTCGTCTGAGACATTTTTACTGATGATAGGAAGACATAAACTGTTTCGTGGAAAGTCTACACATTCTAGTTATCAGATTACATTTACATTTAAGTCATTTAGCAGACGCTCTTATCCAGAGCGACTTACAAATTGGAAAGTTCATACATATTCATCCTGGTCCCCCCGTGGGGAATGAACCCACAACCCTGGCGTTGCAAGCGCCATGCTCTACCAACTGAGCCACACGGGACCACGATTCACATGGAATTGTTGTGCAATTTAAATGTTTAAATATGAAACTATTTGTGAAAAGATTAAATGCAATTTTAGCTTCTAAATGAGAGAATTGTTTTCATAAGTGAACTCTGCTCACTCAGTGGCCCCGCACAAGTGAACAAGCATTGGTTGTGAACTATGAAACATGCCCTTCTCTCCCTAACTACAAAAGCGCATTGACAAATGTCAACCTCTTGTGTTCCCGATGACGTGAGGACTGCTGTCCATACGTTTAAAATCAAATCAAATCAAAGTGTGCGCCGAATACAACAGGTGTAGACTTTACAGTGAAATGCTTACTTACAGGCTCTAACAAATAGTGCAAAAAAGCTATTAGGTGAACAATAGGTAAGTAAAGAAATAAAACAACAGTAAAAAGACAGTCTATATACAGTAGCGAGGCTATAAAAGTAGTAAGGATACATAAAGACACAGGTTAGTCAGGCTGATTGAGGTAGTATGTACATGTAGATATGGTTAAAGTGACAATGCATACATGATGAACAGAGAGTAGCAGTAGCGTAAAAGAAGGGTTGATGGGTGGTGGGTGGCGGGACACAATGCAGATAGCCCGGTTAGCCAATGTGCAGGAGCACTGGTTGGTAAGCCAAATTGACGAAGTATGTACATGAATGTATAGTTAAAGTGACTATGCATATATGATAAACAGAGAGTAGCAGCAGCGTAAAAAGAGGGGTTGGGGGGGCCACACAAATTGTCCGGGTAGCCATTTGATTACCTGTCCAGGAGTGTTATGGCTTGGGGGTAAAAACTGTTGAGAAGCCTTTTGTCCTAGACTTGGCACTCTGGTACCGCTTGCCATGCGGTAGTAGAGAGAACAGTCTATGACTGGGGTGGCTGGGGTCTTTGACAATTTTTAGGGCCTTCCTCTGACACCGCCTGGTGTAGAGGTCCTGGATGGCAGGCAGCTTAGTTCCAGTGGTGTACTGGGCCGTACGCACTGCCCTCTGTAGTGCCTTGCGGTCAGAGGCCGAGCAATTGCCGTACCAGGCAGTGATGCAACCAGTCAGGATGCTCTCGATGTTGCAGCTGATGAACCTTTTGAGGATCTCAGGACCCATACCAAATCTTTTAATTTCCTGAGGGGGAATAGGCTTTGTCATGCCCTCTTCACGACTGTCTTGGTGTGTTTGGACCATCCTAGTTTGTTGTTGATGTGGACACCAAGGAACTTGAAGCTCTCAACCTGCTCCACTACAGCCCCGTCGATGAGAATGGGGGAGTGCTCGGTTCTCCTTTTCTTGTAGTCCACAATCATCTCCTTAGTCTTGGTTACGTTGAGGGATAGGTTGTTATTCTGGCACCACCCGGCCAGGTCTCTGACCTCCTCCCTATAAGCTGTCTCATCGTTGTCGGTGATCAGGCCTACCACTGTTGTGGTGTTGGAGCCTGGCCATCCAGTCGTGTGTGAACAGGGAGTACAGGAGGGGACTGAGCACGCACCCCTGGGGAGCTCCAGTGTTGAGAATCGATAAAGACTATTATTAAATGTGTACTTTAAAGTAAAATATTTTTTGACTTGTTGTGTAAGACCTTGTGCAATTCAAATGTAACTCAATGTTATTTTGTTGTGTATAGGATCCATTTAGATGAACCCTGCAACCCGGGATGCCACGGATGAAAGGGTCCAGATTCAGCTCAACCCGGGATGCCACGGATAAAAGGGTCCAGATTCAGCTCAAACCCGGGATGCCACGGATGAAAAGGTCCATTATTCAGCTCCCGGATGCCACGGATGAAAGGGTAAAGATTCAACTCAACCCGGGATGCCACGGATGAAAGGGTCCAGATTCAGCTCAACCCGGGAGATGCCATGGATGAAAGGGTCATATTCAGCTCAACCCGGGATGCCGCGGATGAAAGGGTCCATATTCAGCTCAACTCGGGATGCCACGGATGAAAGGGTCCAGATTCAACTCAACCCGGGATGCCACGGATGAAAGGTGTTCATATTCAGCTCAACCCGGGATGCCACGGATGAAAGGGTCCAGATTCAGCTCAACCCGGGATGCCACGAATGAAAGGGTCCAGATTCAGCTCAACCCGGGATGCCACGGATGAAAGGGTCCAGATTCAGCTCAACCCGTTACCTGAAAAGGGCCCGGCGCACAGGGGAGAGGGATCCGCTGCAATAAGGGGCAACATCAAGTCTCGGATCACCTATCTCAAAACCAGCCTCTACTCCCAAGCCACAAGACTGATCCAACAGCTGAACCCTGGGCTGACTACTGCACCTTAACACACACTTACCATTTGTGACCGACTGCCTTTATTTGGTCATACATTTGGTCAACATTTGAAATTGTGTTTTTAACATTAGATAAGAGCAGAGACACAAAACTACAAAATGTTATATCAAACACTGCATTTGAGGAACTATGGGAAAGTAATTCTGCTTTGAATGTTGTTAAACTTGTAACTTCACTTTTGAGAAAATGTCCTTTGAATGTTTTGGTACCTACTGGAGAGCTCTTCTTTGTCTTCACCCATTCAGAAGCGATCACACCATCTTAAGCTTTAGACGGGATTACCTACACATACTGACCAGCTCAAATAGACAGAAGCTTGCTATACGGTAGACCAATCCAAACTCATCTCTCGGCATGTCCAGCCCACTCATTATCTCACCCAATCATGGCTAGCGGCATAAGCAGCATTTTGCGGTACCCCGTAAATTAGGCGATGGGCAAAAAAGCTGTTTCACTGCGCTGGAGAGATGCCAGCCTCCCGATTACTCATTGCTAACTGGGCTGTTTGTTGCTCTCATTTGCATCTCCATGTTGTGCTTTTTCTTATCCTCTAAGGGAAGCCATGGCTTGTTGTGTTCGAGTCGCAGTGTCGCTTTACCCACAGATTGGTTCGCTGTTGTATATAACTGACCGCTCACGCGCTCCTGGAGATATATTGATCTATTGATTTAAAGGCTTAATTTAAACTTTGTTGTCTGGCTTCTACATAGAGTATAATCACAGTTTTGATGGTACAAAACTGAGCTACTCCCTCCCTATGCGTCCTATCGGTACGTGCATATGCCTCACCACCCCAATTTATTCTCTTCCAAGGGCGTACCAGTTGGAGTTGGACCAGCAGTATGTTGGTCATTGGTTTGTTGCCTTAACCACCAAGCCTCTTTGCTGCCTGGCTCTAACATTCAAAGCCCCACCCTACAGTGTGTTCATCTAGAATTAGCGTAAATTCGTGTCACTATCGAAAATAAATATATCCAATATGTCATTTGCCCTCAAAAGGGTGTGTCGGCCATAGCAAGGTTGGCACCTCTGATACAGCATAAACAGACTGGGAGAAAACACTTAGAGACTAATCTATAAAATCCACTGCTATTGAATTCCTGCTAAGTGTTTGTGCTGGACTGAGGAGACAGAAGTGCAGAGTCATGGGTTTGAGCCTGGGGCCTAGCTGTAATGTGATGTATTTAAGCATCTGTTCACCTGTGAGACCTGCTGGGTCCCAGTAGCAGCACTTTATCTCCATCAGAAGCAGCTGTCCACACGTGTTAAAAGGTACACTAAGCAACATAACTTTGTTAAAATAAAGTTAACCCATTTTAAAACCCAGGCCCAGATGTGAGAAGTGGCTGCTCATTTTCTACTGAGGAGGACTGTGTCCACTCCTGAAAAGGTTAGACCCCTCAGAGTAATACGTACTGAACACACACACACTTACGCTCTCTCTCTCTTCTCCCTCTCTCTTTTTTCTCTACTCTCTCTCTTTCTCTCCTCTCCTCTCTCTCTCCTCTCTTCTTATCTCTCTCCTCTTTCCTGCTCTGTCTCCTAATTCTCTCTCTTTTTCCTCTTCTCCTCTTGTCTCTCTCTCTCTCTCTTTCTCTCTCTCTCGTCTCTCTCTCATACCCTCTCTCTCTCGTCTTTGTCATTCCTCTCTCTCTCTCTCTCTTCTCTCTCTCTCTCTTCTCTTTCTCTCTTCTCTCTCTCTCTCTCTCTCTCTCGCTCTCTCTCTCCCTCTCTTCTCTTCGCTCTCTTCTTCTCTTCTCTGCTATCTCTCTCTTCTTTCTCTCATCTCCACTTCTCTCTCTTTCTCTCTGCTCTCCTCACTTCTCCTCTCATTGTCTCGTCTCTCCTCTCTTCTCTCGTCTCTCTCTCTCTCTCTAACTCTTAACTCTCTCCTCTGTTACTGGTGTTTGGTCTTCCTTTCGTTTTCTATTTACATGATTGGCTGCTGTTTGATGCTGAAATTCCCTCAACGTCTGACTTTTTCCTCTTCTTCCTTCTCCTCCCTTCCCCTTCCTCTCTCCCTCCTCTTTTCTCTTTTATTACAAAGGTGGAGAACCACGACTAGAACACACGAACCAGACCTGTTGTCTCCAGCACCAGAAAGGCTCCATTTGAGAAACGGGGTTAGAGAAAAGAAACAGCAGATGTGTTTTTGAGAGTAAGCCTCAAACTGGTAT
>NC_036870.1:22641871-22645695 GCF_002910315.2 Salvelinus sp. IW2-2015
AGAGAGAGAGAGAGAGAGAGAGAGAGAGACCAATAGCTTTTGCCAGCCGAGAGTACTCAGCACCTCTGAACAGGGTGCTGGCAGTAATTTATGAACTGAGTGCAGAATCGCGCAAAAATGTCAGCAGTCAGATGTCCACTTGTGGGTGGTCCGTAAAATAGTGCTCCGAACTATAGGCAGAAGAACTGCAGATCAACATTTTGTGCGATGTGTGTGGTCCTTTATTGATATAGTTATAAAGAGAGAGTTGAAGACAAAACAAGAGAGAAAAAGAGATAGAAGGATACAAAGGTAATAGACATAAGGAGGAGCCAAGGCAGGGCAGGGTAGGGCGGGGTAAGGCCATGGCTTTGCAGTGGTTAACACAAGGCCCGGAGAGACCTCTCTAGTGTTTGGCTGTAGCCCCAATGGCTGTGGGGTTTCTGGTGAGACAAAAAAAAGGTTCCAAAAGGGTTATTCAGCTGTCCCCAAACGAGAACCCTTTTTGGTTCCAGGTAGAACCCTTTTTGGTTCCAGTTAGAACTCTTTTGGGTTCCATGTAGAACCCTTTCCACAGAGGAATCAAAAAGAGTTCTACCTGGAACCAAAAAGGGGTCTTCAAAGGGTTCTCCTATGGGGACAGCTAAAGAACGTTTTTAGGTTCTAGATAGCACCATTTTTTCTAAGTGTAGTGTTGGGCTGTAGCCCCCAGAGCCGTGGAGTTTCTGGGGCTTGTGAGCACTGAGCTCGTCCTAGTGAGAGAAAGGCCCAGGCCAGCACACACACACTGGAGCGCTCCCGTACTCTCGTCCTCCAGCGCTTGGCTCCGTTCAAGGCTTGCCAGGCTCAGTGTTTTGACAGCATGTGATAGCTAGGCCCAGCTCCAGACCCAGAAACCCAGAGAACCATGCCCAGAGAACCAGAGACCTAGACCCAGACCCAGGCCCAGGCCCAGGCCTAGACCCAGACCCAGAGAGCCAGRCACAGAGACCCAGAGACCTAGGCCCCTATGGCAGACTGCACTGCTCTACATGGAAGGACGGAGGGAGAGAGAGAAGGAGAGATCAGTAAGCTGCTCTGACAGAAGATGCTTAAAGTTAGTGAGGGAGATATAAGTCTCCAACTTCAGTGATTTTTGCAATTCCTTCCAGCCATTGGCAGCAGAGAACTGGAAGGAAAGGCGGCCAAAGCATGTGTTGGCTTTGGGGATGACCAGTAAAATATACCTGCTGCAGCGCGTGCTACGGGTGGGTGTTGCTATGGTGACCAGTGAGCTGAGCTAAGGCGGAGCTTTACCCAGCAAAGACCTATAGATGACCTGGAGCCAGTGAGTTTGGCGACGAATATGTAGCGAAGACCAGCCAACGAGAGCATACAGGTCGCAGTGGTGGGTAGTATATGGGGCTTGGGTGACAAAACGGATGGCACTGTGATAGACTGCATCCAATTTGCTGAGTAGAGTGTCGGAGGCTATTTTGTAAATGATATCCCCGAAGTCAAGGATCGGTAGGATAGTCAGTTTTACAAGGGTATGTTTGGCAGCATGAGTGAAGGAGGCTTTGTTGCGAAATAGGAAGCCGATTCTAGATTAATTTTGGATTGGAGATGCTTAATATGAGTCTGGAAGGAGAGTTTACAGTCTAGCCACACACTTAGGTATTTCTAGTTGTCCACATATTCCAAGTCAGAACCGTTCATAGTAGGGATGCTAATCGGGCGGGCGGGTGCAGGCATTTGGAGGTTTGTTAACACAGTGTCCAAAGAAGGGCCAGATGTATACAGAATGGTGTCGTCTGCGTAGAGGTGGATCAAAGAATCACCTGCAGCAAGAGCGACATCATTGATATATACAGAGAAAAGAGTCGGTCCAAGAACTGAACCCCATGGCACCCCCATAGAGACTGCCAGAGGTACAGACAACAGGTCCTCCGATTTGACACGCTGAATTCTATCTGAGAAGTAGTTAGTGAACCAGGCGAAGCAGTCATTAGAGAAACCAAGGCTGTTGAGTCTGCCGATAAGAATACGGTGATTGACAGAGTCGAAAGCCTTGGCCAGGTCGATGAATACAGCTGCACAATATTGTCTGTTATCGATGGCGGTTATGATATCGTTTAGGACCTTGAGCGTGGCTGAGGTGCACCCATGACCAGCTTGGAAACCAGATTGCATAGCGGAAAAGGTACGGTGAGATTCGAAATGGTCAGTGATCTGCTTGTTCACTTGGCTTTCAAATACTTTAGAAAGGCAGGGCAGGATGGATATAGGTCTGTAACAGTTTGAGTCTCGAGTGTCTCCCCCTTTGAAGAGGGGGATGACCGCGTCCGCTTTCCAATCTTGAGGAATCTCAGACGATACGAAAGAGAGGTTGAACAGACTAGTATTAGGGGTTGCAACAATGGCGGCGGATMTTTTGTTTTGAGGTAGAGGGAGAAGTAGAGGGAAGGATAAGGGTAGTGAGGACTGAAGATTGTTAGATAGAAAGATGATGGAGAGAAGGTAGGGAAGAACATGAGTGAGAAAGGAAGATAATGATGAATGGAGGAAGGGAGTGAGAGAGAGAGGGAGGGAGGGTCGTGTGTGATGTAAACCATTTAGAGGTCCTCCCTGCTCTGCGCCTCTCCTCTGTTGTGGAGTAAATCTAGCTGACACCTGGTTACACTGTCACCCCCTGACCACAGACCTCCATATAACACCACAGAGAGAGAGAGAGAGAGAGAGAGAGAGAGAGAGGTCATGATCAGATGAGCTCCTGCATTTTTCAGCATTTTCTTTAAAAAAGATAGGTTTAGAGTTAGATAAACTTGGATTTTTTGTCAGGAACACATACAGGATGCTACCCTCTACTACATAACCTTCACTTCAAATCAAAACTCAAAACCTACAACCTGATTTTGGACGGAATTACGGAATCACCTGAAAAGTTCACAACAACCAAGGTTTATAATTCTTTACAGCATATTCTCTGGAAAACAACAGAAACCTGAAAACACCACCCAACCTGGAACTGAGTGAGTAATGTTTAGTCTGAATTAACTATATTCTATTTCCAAAACGCAAGAAAAGAAAAATACATGCATTTACTTTATAAGGCCTGAATGGTAACATAATTCTTCCAAGCTTGATACAGCTTCAACTAGCACTGACGTGTCAAGTGAGAGGTGTCAAAGCCACATTAGCCCACAATGGCAGGAGAGTCGAATAGTCTACCCCAACCAAATGGAGAGGGCCTTAAGAATGCTGCCTCCCGCTGTTCAGAGGTAATTAAAATAGACATTACCCTGTGAGTGTTAAGAATGATAAGGCAAGAAAAGATCCCAAAATGAAGCTCCGTATTGAAACAATCAAGAGACACTTTTTGCTGACTATTAAAAAAATGGGAACATCAGCAACCTTATCTTCCCACACAACCATCCCCTGGCATGCCACAGTGCTATATTAGCACACTACCCCCTGTCAAGAGAGGGGGGTTAACGAGGGGTGGAAAACTCAGGATTCTTGACAACAGAGGACGAGAGTCAGCTAATATAAATCTAGTATTAAGTCTGGAAACAGTAATGTACAGGGCAACCCCAAACAGGTTTCAGCTGGGACTTTCATCTAATCAAAGAACGTAGGCCCAGCAGGAGAAGCTTCTCCCCTGATAAAGATACCCCCACCCCAAGTTGGGTCAGACCAGACCTCTCTCACCATATAACCCCACAGACGAGCAACCCTCAGCAAACAGTCAACCTCCCAGTACAGAGCACTCCTCCCTCATTGAAATGAAGGATAAATTTTACCCAGCTGGAGGTAAGGCAGGTGGAGCTGGAACAGCAGGTGATTACACTCCAGATCTCTCGGCT
>NC_036870.1:22646447-22648099 GCF_002910315.2 Salvelinus sp. IW2-2015
GAAGAGAGAAGAGGGAAAGAAGAAGTTAAGAGAGAAGAGAAGGAGAGAGAGGACAGAGATAGAACGTGTAATGACCTATAAGAGACATATTCCCTCAGATTACACAGATCCACAAAGAATTTGAAAACAAAAATCCAATTTTTGATTATTAATGTAAACTCCCATATCTACTGGGGGGGGAAGAAATTCCCACAGTGTTGCTGCCTCACAAGCAGACAGCAGCAAGATTTGTGACCTGTTGCCACAAGAAAAGGGCAACCAGTGAAGAACAAACACCATTGTAAATACAACCCATATTTATGTTTATTTATTTTAACTTGTGTGCTTTAACCATTTGTACATTGTTACAACACTGTATATATATAATATGACATTTGTCATGTCTTTATTGTTTTGAAACTTCTGTACGTGTAATGTTTACTGTTAATTTTTATTGTTTATTTCACTTTTGTATATTATCTACCTCACTTGCTTTGGCAATGTTAACACATGTTTCCCATGCCAATAAAGCCCCTTGAATTGAATTGAATTGAGAGAGAGGGTATGGATTATGAGTTCATGGGTTCTTGAGTTCTTCTGAAAACAATATAATTATTGTTATCTAAATGTAGATAAACTTAGATTTTCTTCCTATGGGATACTACCCTTTACATCAAAACTTTCTAACCAAATTTTGGACAGAATTACCTGCATGGATTCTTACTACCAAGGACTATCAAGTTAAAACTTCTAACAAAACATACAGAAGAAGCACAGCAGAAACCTGGAAATAACACTCAACACAAAACTGAGTGAGTAACGTTTAGTCTAAAACAACTTCTGAAGCCCAAAAGTAAAAGACAATAATCTCTAGGTAATTGTGCTATATAAAGCTCAATAAATAAGGCTACTAAGCTACCAAGCTGCTTGGACAGACCTGGCTGCAATTTCAATTAGCACTGAAGTGTGAAGTGAGAGGTGTGAAAACTCTTGAGCCTAACAATGGCAGCAGAGTTTCACAGCCTCTCTCACGCCTTTGAAGCCCCCTGCGCCATGGCGTATCCATGGGCAGATTTCATCACAGTACAGTACCCCTTTGATATAAAAAAATAACACTATAAGGAATAAGTACAAAAAGAAGCTCTTCAAGAACAATCCAGAGACACTATTTGCTGACTGCTACAAAGAATGTAAGCACACCATCCTCTGGCATGGCACAGTGCTATATTAACACAGACAATCCCCTGGCATGGCACAGTGCTATGAGAGCACACTACCCCATGTCAAGAGAGAGGGTTTTGGCCCAGGGTGGAAACTCAGAATACTAGACATTGAGGAAATTGAAACAACCTCTGTCAACATGTACAAGTCTGGGACAGTAATGGTGCAGGGCATCTTCATGCAGTTCCTGTAGGACTTTTACGGGATCAAAGAGAGAGCACAGCAGGAAAAGCTCTCTCTCTGTGACGACTGAAGTGGATGGAGAGTGTATAACGAGTGTGCTGAGAGTCGGGAAGCAAGTTCAGGGAGTGAATACATTTAATAAATAAATAAACAAATCAAGAAACTCAAACAGCGCACCGACATGAAACAGAAACAATGATGACTGGGGAAGAAACCAAAGGGAGTGACATATAAAGGGCAGGTAATAAAGGAGGTGATGGAGTCCAGGT
>NC_036870.1:22648124-22660838 GCF_002910315.2 Salvelinus sp. IW2-2015
GAGTGTTTCTATTATACCGTAGACCAGCGAGAGGGAGGGCGGCACATGACACAAGTCTGGAGCAGAGACGAGGTAGACCCCCACGAAGTCCTTACTATTTGAGGCAAATAGATGCGTCCACTCTAGTTTGCTATCTCTTCCCAAGTATAACTCGCGCAAGAGCGGCGGAAGCGGTCACGACCTGAGATCTAATGCCTCTTCTGCTCATGCTACACACCGGAAGCGCGCCTATGCGACCTGACCAGAAGCTGACTCCTGTCTCCTCCGCCTCTCTCTCTCTTCGATCCCTCCTACGAGTCTCCTCACTCTCGCCTCTTGACCACGTGAACCAGTCACGACTCTCCCTGCCTCCCCACCTCTCAGGTCCGAGGTCTGGCCCGCTCGTCTAGACTAGCAGCACTCTTTGGGTTCGCATCCTACCTGGCCCCCTCTACGGGCCCGCTAGACTACAAATTCACCCTGAGAGATGTAATCTACTTTCTCCACCAATCTTACATTCACTACTGTATGCAGTCGCCCGCCGAGGTCTCACGGTTCGTTAGAACACCTCTCTCTTCTCTCTCTTACACCAATCACTCGGGGCATCCACGAGCGAAACTAGCTTCCCGCTCACGCATTGTTCCCTCTTCGCCTCATTCACCTTGCTCATAGCCAGATCGACAACTCAAGACTACTCTTTCTTCCTTCCCCGTCTTCCTGCACACCCTAAATGTCTTCTTCGCTCAATCGGTCCGGCGCTCAGAACACTCATCTATAGCCTAGCTCGTGTTCTTGGCAGGCAGGTAAGTCCTAAACCTGTGGATGTCTCCCCCAACAAAACCTCAAGCTCTAACCTCAACAAGGACAGACATCCCTGTTCCTCCCGGAAAGCCCTGCACCGCTCAAAGACCTCCGTCCATCCATGCTGATCTCTCGACACACTCCGAACATTTCTGCCCTCCCAGCAGTGCAATAGCAAACCGTGCAGTGACCCTGACAACACCCTGTCTTTCTCTCGAAAACATCCATAGACCTTATGTTACCTGCTCCTCCGCATCCTCTAACAAGATCCCATGACGTGAGCTTTCCCTACGGCAACAGCAAGAGAACACTTGCCCCCTCTCTACCTTCAGAAACTCAGAATGCTGCATACATCCCCATAACGAACACCGCCTCCCGAACCATGCGCCCTATCTAGCGCTTCTGCCACCTACAGGTCTATCTTGGCCCTCCCAACCCCTATGGGAGGGAAGCCCCCTCTGCCCCCTCTAGTACTTGACAACTTCCTGATAATGCCTAACAGTTATTGACGAAAACTAAGTGTCCCACTATTCTTTATGCCTGTGAGTATTGTGGTTATTTTAAGATGTAATGCACTAACTGGAAAATCCTCTGGACCTGAACGAGTCCGCTAAAATGACTTTAAAATCATGTAAAATGCTCCTACCAAATACTTTACCTCTCTGTGAGTGCTGCCATAATCTCTCAATTGTGTGTGATGTGTGTGTTGGTGTGTTTGTTCTAGCTTCTTTGCGTGTTTGACCTGCTGTGGATTGTGGGTTCTTGTGTGTGCGTCTTATTCACTGCTTCCTTCACTATCTGTGTGATGCTCCATATAGTGTCCTGTGCCTTGTAGTAGTGCACACTACGCACTATAGCCATTACATTAACTTGGTATGTGTTTGATAAACGTGCACCCAGCCCCTTGCCATGAGTAAAATCCATATGGCTCTCAATGCCATTTCTCCTCTATGACAATATAATCTAACCTCAACTACGATATCACTGTTAATTTTCTGTCACCCTCTTGTGCATGCCTAACCCCAGCCCAGTACTGAACAATGATATTATCATTTTTTTTTTCCCCCTAATCAGCCCTTTCATTTTTCTTGTATCCCTCCTCCTCCTGTCTGCGATTGAGATGAACTTACTTATTTGGAGCCTAGCTCTCTTTACTCATCCACAACAGCGCTCGACTAGCAGGTGTCTCTAACTACTTCTGTATTATTATAAAAATTATTTCTTCTTACTTTTTTAGTTATGGTCAAACTGGGCAGTCCCTCTCGATCTATCGATGTTCCTCTATACATCGCTGCGCGTCCTCCTACAAAAATTCAAGGAGATCTAATTATGTCGGAAATGAGAATAGCTCAGATTTACTTTACAAGGCAGACGTACCTGGATCTATAGCCAGACAACTGAGCGAGCGTCACCCCCATTCCTACCACTATCACATTGAGATGTGCGATACTTGCATCACGACGGATCTGTGCATCATCTCGTCTACACAATCTCTCCCCGCATCTCCGTATGGGCGACTAAGACCCAAATCAGCGGCGAACACTCTTTCCTACTGTTCCGCTCAATCAGCATAGACGTACGCTGACGGACGGCATGCTATCGATCATCGCCATGCGAATTGGTTATTTCATCCACACTTGTCTCTCCACATCCACTTACAGTTTTCTGTTCACGAAGCTCCTGCGGTAGCAATTACCGTCTTTGATCCTACTATACTTCTTTATCATTTACTAATTATTTCACTACTTTCTAACATAATCGTCACACTTCGTTTATGACAGGCTGCTGATATCCAGCGTCTTCTCCAATCCTACAATTTAACTGCTTTGCTTTCTGGTCTTTAACGAAGAGAGGTAAAAAGACGCGGGCAGAAGTACCCTCACTGATCTTTTTCTATGCTCCTCTGCACGAGTCTATTCATCGAGCCTCCAATCGTAACGGTGTTGCCGTTCTTGAGGCTACCAGTCACAGTGAAAGAGGATTAGTACGGTTAGCATATCATCGCCCTTGCCTAATAATAATCATGTGTTGCCTCTGCCGCGATACGTTACCTTAACAAATTAGTCCGTCAGTTACCGTAAGCACTGTGTTTTTAACTTAAGCCCTATTTACCAATCTTCAACTTGGTTTGGGTCATTTATGGAACTTAGTATCATTATTCTAAAGTCAATAATTTATTAGAGCATGTTGATTATCTTCTTTATACTGAGCATCTATCTACCATCCTTTAACTGTTGCTTGTGACCAGCTCTTATGT
Source organism: Salvelinus sp. IW2-2015 (assembly GCF_002910315.2). Taxonomy (NCBI): domain Eukaryota; kingdom Metazoa; phylum Chordata; class Actinopteri; order Salmoniformes; family Salmonidae; genus Salvelinus; species Salvelinus sp. IW2-2015. The sequence continues at coordinate 22,651,162 of NC_036870.1, forward strand.
AGTACCTCAAAGTTTCTCCGTTCACATAGACTTGGGGAAGGGTTTTCTATACTTGTGTATTATAATTCTAGCCCTAATGTATGAACGCGTGCTTTTGTCGGGTCGATTGTTTTATATTTCAGTTAGAGTTGAATGACCTGAGGTTTGATAAGAATATTAGAGACTAACAGTCTGTTATTTTGCAACGGGTCTTTTTCAGTCATGATCTAATCTACTCCAGTCGATATATAACTCTTTGTTTGGGGTTTCTGTGTGCGGTGAGTGTTTCGCAAGGTGTATAGAGGGTGTGAGGTCGGGGAGGAGTCTATGATCTCAGGGCCTTCACATCAAACTGTCCACGACATTGTGCACTCAGGTATCTGGGAAGAACATGAGTGATGCATGCGAACGTTCCTCCTTATGTGAATCCGTTGGGAACGCGCTGAGTGGACGAGAGAAGGGTTATCCATCGAGCCTCAATAAGCTGTGTGACTGGCTTAGTTCGAGGGAAACGTCGAGCTTTGTGAGGTGGTACACGATAAGTCAGGTAGATGTGTGTACGATTAGTAGACAAGGGCAGCAGGGTCTGCCATACGGATGACAGCGGAGAAATTACCGCAATAGTAGGGTATCATCACGACCTCATAAACTGCCTGGTTCGCTTCTGTCCATCAGAAAACTGGGGGGACGGGGTCAGCGTCTTATAATCAGCCTCGCATAAACCTGGTGTCTGGCGGCAGCTGAACCGATAGACTATGTAGGCCATTATAGCCGTAATCAGTAATACCAGCATCTCGAGGATAACTGTAACTGCTGTTGTGGTGGCGCACGGTTAGCGTTCATTAGAGGTCTCAGTTCGAGAGCGTAGAAGTCGTAGAGGAGTAATATCCCACCACTAAGTTAGTGATTATAACGGTGGTGAAACCCAGAGAGTCAATCAAAGACAACTACTAAAAGCGATGCATACGGTAGGCTCACAAGAGTAATATTATTGAACACACCATTTTAGTCAATTGTCTGTATGCTGGTTGATTCTAGAAAAGTTAATACATATCATGCTTGTCTCTCTAGAGAACTAGGTTGTGGGAAAATGTTTTTTTTTTCGGTGCTCAAATGGATGGAATTAGCGTACATATCGTTAACAGAACACTCTTGATTTGATTTGGGACCGTTATGATGCTGACTCATATCGATAGTGAGATATAACGGAGCGACTTGCCAGATTTCAAGCGAACTTTATATAGAACACTCGAGGGATCGCGAAGGAAGCTCCCGATGGTAATTCTTCATTATATCCTCTTGTGTTTTTGTGTGTAGTAGTTTTCTATTTTTTATATTCACTTTAGAATCCTCCACTCTAAAAACTTTGTAATAATGTATACGTTGGAGAAGGAAGATTTATTTGACTATGATGCATCTCTTGAATTCTCTTTTGTATTGTTAATTGGAGATAAGATTGAGACTGTGCATTCACAAATATATCCCTCGATGATCACCCAATGATGAATTTTATAAGTAAGATCAGGCGACTCAATAAACATTGATCGTTGGGTAAGTACAAATACCGTAATAAGACAACTCAGATTCATATGATACCCAAGCAGGCTCATCAACCTTGTTGGGCCAAGAAAAAAAGAAAAAAATAAAAAATAAACAAAGAAAAATACAAAAAAAGAAAAACATAAAAAAAAAGCAGACATACGAGACCTATCTGGGTCCACCCTGAACCATGATGGTGTTGAGAGAGAAATAATCGAATTGTGTTTAGCTCAAACAGTTGCTACAATGACATTATCGCCCCATAGGGAATACCATTTCAGACGCACCTCCAAATTCAACCTGCAAGCCATATGGTGCGGTTACAGGGAACGTGTCTTATGAAACTAGTCTTGATGACCAATCCATCAGGACCACTCATTGAGCTACCTGTGTGATTTAAGCTACCTGGACTCAACCGGAAGTAGTTAAAACCACCACTAAAAGGTGTCGCTCGAAGTAACAGACGTTTGCAACTTCTTGAATACACTGCATTCAAAACCAGTAAAGTGAGATCCAAGGTCGATTCGACTTAAACGTATTAGACTTAAAATTCAGGATGTCTGTAACAGCATACCCCTCACTCAACGACTATGTGGTATTACCGTATAGCTAGCCTGTCCAACCGAAGTGCCTTAAAATGGTGTCATGGGTCCGTGATACGAGAGGGTTAAAGAACAGGTCAGATCTACATACTTTTAAGTGTTGTGATTAGGCAACCGCATGAAACTGTTAAATCAGTTCAATTTCTCCATAACAACCAGATGTCAAAGGAAAAAGCTCTTGCACACCACAATCACACAGTCAGGTGGAGTGCGCATAAAAAGTACGTGCTTAAAGGCCGCACACAAAGCCGACCAATCGGCCAATGACCATTATCTCCTAGGCCGTGCCGAGTTTCAAACGAGACGTCGCCCCGCTTGACCGTAGCTCATCGGTCTGGCGCAACGACAGGTGACAAGAAGACAGAGGCAAAATGACCTTTTGAGCCTCAGATGTCAATTTCATTAGTGCTTTTGGAGACAAGAGAGAACCGTTAAGTTAGAAACTACAAAGATGTTCACCTCAGGAAATATTTCTTTAAGGTCCTCCCATGCAATCTGTTGACGGCCTAAGCCTATAAACCTTGAACCTTGTGTGGCATCTAACCTCTTAAGCCAGGTTTGATTAGAACAGGGGCTTTTACATCGGCCGACAGTTAGAACATTGACATCCTCATCTCCAGTAGGAAAATCACATTGACTGGCACCTCCGAAATTCACAACCCGAAGCCATATGTGGGTTATAGAGTCATTAGGAACCTGTCTTCCTGATGTCAGCTCCATCAAGGCCATACATAAGGGTCTAACCGAATGTGGTCGAATTCTATAGCTACTCCTTGGCTTAGCAACCGGAAGTGGTTACAAATCACCCTAAAAGTGTTGGCAATAACTTCAACTGCAATGTTTGTGACAAGGAGACAATAGCACCCATTCAGGCCCTATGTAAATCTAACTGAGTTTCTTACACGTATAGACCTTAAAACTCAGGGATATTCTTCTAAAACAAGTACCTACTCCAATGACATGAGGGATCTACAATTGTGTTTACTGCGTCAGCTTTCCTGTGGGTCAAACCGGAAGTGCCATAATTGGTCAAAAGAGCCTGTTACTCGATAGGGTTAAAAGAGTTTCAAATCTCTTCAAAACTTCTAGAAGGTTGTACCATTATGGCAAACGCTTCATGACACTGTTAAATGCAGTCAGTTAGGGTCCCATCAGATTTCAAAGAACAAATTTACACACCCAATCAGACAAATGATATGAGTGTAGGGACACACTGGTGTATGGCTAAGAGAGCTGCAGACAGTGGCCTCTGGTAGTGGTAACTGATTTGTTCCTACTTTTTAAGGAAAGGACCGGTTCAGATCTCCTTTGAGTTCTTGAAAATTTACAAACCTGTTACTAGACCTCAGGATACTAGCGATTGTACACGAGTAGAATGATGGTGGAGCTCTACGAAGGTCGTCATCGGATCATCAAAAAAGCCTACTGTATCGTCATTGTGAGCCCCCACTTGTTTTCAATTCATCACGTTTGACCTAACGCATCGAATACTCTCTTTGGTCCGACAGACGTTTTAGAAAGTAAAGTCTCCCGTCGTCTTCAACGACTAGGATATATACAATCGAAAACCGCCGGCTCGCTGAATAGAGACAGTATCCCCGAAGGACAAGCCTTGGTTCGATTTTTTTATTTCTAAGAAGGATTTAAATGTATTTAAGTAAGAGATTGCACGTGTAAAATTTGCAATATGATATCAACACTATCAACTACTTCCAAACCGCTCACCAGTTATAACCACTGGTGATGTGTTATGTTTTGCCCAATCACGCCAACACATTCATATTGCAAATCGTTAAACAGTGTGTCTGTTTACTTTATATGCAAATCACTGAAGTGGTGTCGAACTTACACTATTGCAAATCAACTGAACGAGGGTCTGTTACTGCCAATTGCGCATATTTCCAACTGATGTGGGTTGAGATCATATCTGCAAATTGAACGGTGACATTCCTCTTAAATAAAGCCCTAGTGGTGGGAGTTAATGAAGATGTTCTTATGAACTCTGTTTTGATAAACGAAATCCATCAGGCCACTATGGGTCTACCATGCTGTTGCATTCTAGAAGGCCTTCCCTGGTATGCAACCGGAAGGTGGTTAAAAGTTCACCACGTAATCTAGGTCTTTGGTCCACTTACCCTATACCCAGATAGGCAGTTCTGCGTTAGATACTCTAGTGCATTCAACCCGTGTCTAAAAAATCGTCAAGTTATCTTAATCAGTCAATACGACTTAAATATTACTCTCCAAGGCACGTCTGCGTACAGAAGCGAGGGTACCGCCGATCCGCAGTATGTACTTCTACCTATAGCTCTGTGGCACAGGAACCGCGGAAGTTGCCTACATAATTCAAAAAAATGGGATCATATGGTGCTGCGTTTTCGAAAGGTTACAAACAAACACAAGGCGTCAGAGTTTCAGAAATAACTTTAAGTGGTTGTAGATTAGGTCAAACTCAATCTGTTAACTAGCCAAAGAACATCAGCAAATAAGATCACTAAACTTCTCTTGAGTACAACAAGGATGGTTCACATAATGAAAAAACAGCTCAACCCACCCCACAAACAAGTACCAAACTGTATTGGGGTACGCACCTGGCTATAAATGTTAATTAGGTAGTTTACTAAGACTGCCCTGGATTCTGAGAGACAGCTGAACGTTATATGGGTGGCAGAGAGAGACCCAGGAAGTTTATATTTAGGCAAATAATCGTCACTTATTTCATCTTTCAAGAAGACTTCAAGACGGGTCGGTCAACTGAGACTGCTCTTCTCTATGTCACGGAGGCGCTATGCACTGCCAAAGCTGACTCTCTCTCCTCTGTTCTCATCCTCCTAGATCTATCCTCTGCCTTTGACACGTGAACCATCAGATCCTCCTCTCCACCCTCTCAGGGCTGGCCGTCTTAGGCTATGCACACTCTTGGWTCGCATCCTACCTGGCAGGCCGCTCCTACAAATTCACRTGGAGAGGATCTATGTCTGCACMATTTACATTCACTACTGTTGTCCCGCAGGTCTCGGTTCTAGGCCCTCTCCTCTTCTCTCTCTACACCAAGTCACTCGGGTCCGTGATATCCTCACATGGTCTCTCCTATCATTGCTATGCAGATGACACTCAACTACTTTTCTCCTTCCCCCTTCTGACACCCAGGTGGCGACACTCATCTCTGCGTGCTTGGCAGATATCTCAACTTGGATGTTGGCCCACAACCTCAAGCTCAACCTCAACAAGACAGACATCCTTTTCCTCCCAGGAAAGGCCTGCCCGCTCAAAGACCTCTCCATCATGGTTGACAACTCCACATTTTTGCCCTCCCAGAGTGCAAAGAACCGTGGGGTGACCCTGGACAACACCCTGTCTTTCTCTGAAAACATCAGAGCAGTTACCTGCTCCTCGCATCCTCTACAAGATCATGGTGCTTCCCTACGGAACAGCAAGAGGAACTGCCCCTCYCTAACTTCAGACTATGCTCAAACCCTACACCCCAACCTGCATAGCGCTCTGCCACCTCAGGTCTCTTGGCCCTCCCACCCCTATGGGAGGGAAGCCCCCTCTGCCCCCTTCTAGCTCTGACACTACTGAAAGCTAAGTTATTGAGAAAAAATTCACTTTCTATGCCTGTGATATGTGGTTATTTCTCTAAACGAATGCAATGACTAAACTGAAAATCGCTCTGGACACAGAGGTCCGCTAAATGACTAAAAATGTCTATGTAAATGTAATATGCAATATTACCTCTCCTGGGTGAGTGTGGTGTGTGTGTGTGTTGTGTGTGTGTGGTGTGTGTGGTGTGTGTGGTGTGTGTGGTGTGTGTGTGTGTGTGTGTGTGGTGTGTGTGTGTGTGGGTGTGTGTGTGTGTGGTGGTGTGTGTGTAAACGTGCACCAGCCCCTTGGCCATGAGAAATTCAATGGCTCAATGCCTTTTCGCGTCTATGACAATATAATCAACCTCAACTACATTCACTGTTATTCTTGCCCCTGTGTGCCAACCCCAAGCCCAGTTTGATATGAATTGGCTCTCACACACAGAGTAGAACTGGGCCTGCCTTTCTTATCTAATTGGAGGAGAGCAGAGAGGGTGTTACCGATTGGGAGTTCTAGGGATATCGCATGGGATATCCAGTTCTAGAAGGGGTACGCCTTATAACTGTGTTGGGGGAGAGTAGGTTATATCAGCCTCATAACTGTGTTGGGGAAGAGTAGGTTAATCAGCTCATAACTGTGTTGGGGATAGTAGGTTATATCAGCCTCAAACTGTGTGGGGGATAGTAGGTTATATCAGCCTCATAACTGTGTTGGGGGAGAGTAGGTTATATCAGCCTTTAACTGTGTTGGGGGAGAGTAGGTTATAATCAGCCTCATAACTGTGTTGGGGGGAGTAGGTTATATCAGCCTCATAACTGTGTTGGGTGGAGTAGTTATATCACCTCATAACTGTGTTGGGGGATCGTAGGCTATATCAGCCTCAATAACTGTGTTGGGCAAGAGTAGGTTATATCAGCCTCATACTGTGTTAGGGGAGAGTAGTTATCAGCTCATAACTGTGTTGGGGGGAGAGTAGGTTATATCAGCCTCATATAGTGTTGGGGGAGAGTAGGTTATATCAGCCTCATAACTTGTTTGGGGGAGAGTAGGTTTATATCAGCCTTAAACTGTGTTGATTAGTTATATCAGCCTCAGAACTGTTTTGGGGGGAGAGTAGGTTATATCAGCCTCATAACTGTGTTGGGGGAGAGTAGGTTATATCAGCCTCATAACTGTGGTGGGGATAGTAGGTTATATCAGCCTCATAACTGTGTTTGGGGATAGTAGGTTATATCAGCCTCATAACTGTGTTGGGGAGAGTAAGGTTACTATCAGCCTAATCACTGGTGTTGAGGGGAGAGTAGGTTATATCAGCCTCATAACTGTGTGGGGGAGTAGGTATATCAGCCTCATAACTGTGTTGGGGGAGTAGGTTATATCAGCTAAAATAACTGTGTTGGGGGAGTAGGTTATCATCAGTCTCTATAACTGTGTTGAGGGGAGAGTAGGTTAATAATCAGCCTCATAACTGTGTTGAGGGGAGAGTAGGTTATATCAGCCTCATACCTGTGTTGGGGGAGAGTAGGTTATATTCAGCCTCATAACTGTGTTTGGGGGAGAGTAGGTTATATCAGCCTCATAACTGTTGTGGGGGAGAGTAGTTTATCAGCCTTATAACTGTTTGATTAGGTTATATCCAGCCTCAGAACTGTTTTGGGGGGAGAGTAGGTATATTCAGCCTCATAACTGTGTTGGGGGAGAGTAGGTTATATCAGCCTTATACTGTGTTGATTAGGTTTATATCAGCCTCAGAACTGTTTTGGGGGGAGTAGGTTATATCAGCCTCAGAACTGTTTTGAGGGAGAGTAGGTTATATCAGCCTCAGAACTGTTTTGGGGGGAGAGTAGGTATATCAGCCTCAGAACTGTTTTGAGGGGAGAGTAGGTTATATCAGCCTCAGAACTGTTTTGGGGGAGAGTAGGTTATATCAGCCTCAGAACTGTTTTTGAGGGGAAGTAGGTTTATCAGCCTCAGAACTGTTTTGGGGGAAGAGTAGGTTTATCAGCCTTTACTGTTTGATTAGGTATATCAGCCTCAGAACTGTTTTGGGGGGAGAGTAGGTGATATCCAGTCTCATAACTGTGTTGGGGGAGAGTAGGTTATATCAGTCTCATAACTGTGTTGGGGGAGAGTAGGTTATATCAGTCTCATAACTGTGTTTGGGGGAGAGTAGGTTATATGCAGTCTCATAACTGTTGTTGGGGGATGTAGGTTATATCAGCGCCTCATAACTGTGTTGAGGGGAGAGTAGGTGATATCAGTCTCATAACTGTGTTGGGGATAGTAGGTTTATATCAGCCTCATAACTGTGTTGGGGGATGTAGGTTATATCAGTTCATAACTGTTGTTGGGGGGAGAGTAGTTATATCAGTCTCATAACTGTGTTGGGGGATACGTAGGTTATATCAGTCTCTAAACTGTGTTGGGGGGAAGAGTAGGTTATATCAGTCTCAAACTGTGTTGGGGGAGAGTAGGTTATATCAGCCTCATAACGGTGTTGGGGAGAGTAGGTTATATCAGTCTCATAACTGTGTTGGGGGAAGTAGGTTATATCAGCTCATAACCGTGTTGGGGAGAGTAGGTTATTCAGCCTCATAACTGTGTTGGGGGGAGAGTAGGTTATATCAGCCTCATAAACTGCTTTTGGGGGAGAGTAGGTTATAATCAGTCTCATAACTGTGTTGGGGGAGAGTAGGTTATATCAGTCTCATAACTGTGTTGGGGATAGTAGGTTATATCAGTCTCATAACGTGTGTTGGGGGAGTAGGTTATATCAGTCTCATAACTGTGTGGGGATAGTAGGTTATATCAGCCTCATAACTGTGTTGGGGATAGTAGGTATACTCAGCCTCATAACTGTGTGGGGGGAGTAGGTTATATCAGCCTCATAACTGTGTTGGGGATAGTAGGTTATATCAGCCTCATAACTGTGTTGGGGGGAGTAGGTTATATCAGCCTCATAACTGTGTTGGGTGGAGTAGGTTATATCAGCCTCATAACTGTGTTGGCAGAGGGAGAGTAGGTTATAACATGATACTCCAATTTCTCAACACCAGGGACCAGCATGCGACCAGGTGCTGTCTTTCACCGTTGACGATATCTTAGATAATGTATTGACAAAAGATGCCTGGTGCGTTCCAGGTTGTGTACCCATTGTATACCACATCATCGACTGCACAGATTTCTATGCCATATGATGTAGATTGCTGATATGTTAAACACCTATCTAGGCATTGTGAGATCTGGCATGCATCTGCAATGTAGTTGGCCTGGAACGTGATCTATACGTTGACATTTGACCCAAGATTACCATGAGACAAACTGACCAACTGACCAACACATTCAATCAGACTCTGGACTTACAGTGCAAACGTGCCAATAAGGCATATAACTGTGTGTCAAAAGAGAACGGTCAGCTTTTACTCCCTTGGCCACATATTGACCCCTATAGACCTCTTTATGATTTTTTGTGTGTGTCACGATGAACTCAAGATGGCCACTTGAAACCTTCCTGTGATAATGTGAACCGACTGAAGTATCTCTCTCTACAAACATTTAATCAGAGGCAAGCATGTAGGCACTTACACACACACAAACATACACCTACACACACACAGTGGTGGACTGTCCAACCTGGTTTCCTGCATAGCTGTGTGGATGTGTCCTGACCTCCGTGCTCACAAGAACCCCCTCCCCTAACAGCTGCTTCCACATGCGTCACGCTAAACACTGTCCTCACATACCTGGGGATTTGAAGAAGTTGCACTGCGCTCCCCATCTCAGAGCACAGGCTAAACAGAGGGTATAGTTCTCAGTCTGAATGGAAGAGTTTACATTTGAAATAATTCCATTCAATTTAAGAAAATATGGTCCCACTTTATTTTAAAGCTTGCTGTTTACCTGGTGCTGACCTAGAGATGACATGGTAAAATGCTAATTATTTCATTATGACTATTTCACTACCCTCTAGGG
>NC_036870.1:22667947-22670745 GCF_002910315.2 Salvelinus sp. IW2-2015
CAGACCATGGGCAAACTACGGCCCGCGGGCCACATACGGCCGTTAGGCTTTTTAATCCGCCCCGCCGAACTTGTCCAAATTTATAGTAAAAACCTCTTTTCCTTTTTTCCCTTTCCCTGCAATGCCCACTTTCCCCAATAAGATGGCGCCACCTCAAAACACATTGACCGTTGTTGGAGTGCGCGTATTTCTCTTTATTCACTTTAATTTCACTTCGTTCACAAGTCCACCATTAAGCTTCTGTGAAAATGAGCGGGTGGTTAGCTAATAGATTTACATATTTTGTCTTCCCTGTAAAACATTTTAAAAATCGGACATGTTGGCTTGATTCACAAGATGTCTACCTTTCATATGCTGTATTGGACTTGTTAATGTGTGAAAGTTAAATATTTTAACAAACTAGATTTTGAATTTCGCGCCTTGCACTTGAGCTGGATGTTGTCATAAGTGTACCTTTGTCGGGATTGCAGCCCAAACAAGTTAAAGAGAACAGCCCATAAGGCAGTGATGACTGAGACAGTTTGATCCAGACAGAACACACCCTTTGGGGAAACGCTGTTTGGTCAGACAAAATTCATTAGGAGGACCTACTCGTGAACACCAGAGGACAGCGTGCCCGCGGATGGAAATATGGATGTGTACATTACATGAAAAAAGCTGTCAAACTGTAGCATAAATCATGCACCCATCAACATGTGTGGGAGTGCTATGGCAAAAACCATAATTTACCGATGTCAGGCAAGGTGGGCTGAAATGTTGTAGTTCTAGACTAACACACGGTAGAAAATGGCACTTGAATTATAATAACAGGTCAATGTCTTTATCTCCAAAAAAAAGTGAACCAGGACCACCCATGGAGGTGGCAAGACCGTAACCCAGACCAACACCAGCCTCTTGGTCCATCGCACTGTGGGACGTCCTGGGTCTGAGGAGAGAGTGGGAGTGTGGGGTGGCGGGGGAGAGACAGACAGAGAGAGAGATATAGACATGGACAGAGAAGGGGGGGATCAAGCGAGAGAGAGAGAGGAAGAGAGAGTGAATATCAATGAGGAAAAAGAGAGCCCAGGGCAAACATGAGAGACTTGAAAGAGTAAGAAAGTAAGAAATAGTGAGATGTGAGAAGTGGGGTGACAAACCTGAAGAAGGATGCTGTGGTTTGTTAGCCAGTAGGCCTTTATTTTCATCCCCCAGCCCTGATCTCCCTCTGTAATGGGCCCTGGATCCTCCAGAGTGATTCAGACCTCACTATTCTCAATACTTAAACAATTACTTCCCCCATCAATTATTGCCAAAACCCAGCCACAGGCAACTGCCTATATGTGTTGTGTGTTGGTGACTGTGCTTGTTAGGTTGAGCATACGTGTGTGCGTGAGTGAAAGAGAGAGAGAGACAGAGAGAGAGAAAGAAAGAGAGAGTCAGAGAGAGAGCGAGAGAGACAGAAAGCGAGAGATATCACAGTTGTATGATTTTTAAGTAATTAAATTGCATGTTTATTGCGTGACATAAGTATTTGATCACCTTACCCGAACCAGTAAGATTATTTCCGGCTCTCACAGAGCCTGTTTAGTTTTTTCTTTTAGAAGCCCTCCCTGTCTCCACTCATTACCGTGTATTAATCTGCACCTGTTTGAACTTGTTACCTGTACTTAAAAGACACCTGGCTACACAACACTCAATCAAACAGAACCTCCAATCTCTCCACAAAGTGGCCAAGACCAGAGAAGCTGTGTAAGGACATCAGGATAAAATTTGTAGAACCTTGCACAAGGCTGGGTATGGCGCTAGCGAGGCAATAGGCAAGCAGGCTTGTGTGAGAAGGGCAAACAACTGTTTTGGCGGCAATTATTTAGAAATGGGGCAAGGGGATGTTCAAGATGACGGTTCAATCACCGCTCGGTCTGGGGCTCCATGCAAGATCTCTACCTCGGTGCGGGAGGTGCAATGATCATAAGAGGTCGAGGGATCAGCCAGAACTTACACGGCAGGAGGCCTGCGTTCAATGACCTGAAGAGGCTGTGGACCACAGTCTCAAGAAAAAACCTAATTAGTACACATGCTATCGCTGTCATGGGATGAAATCCTGCAGCGCACGCAAGGTCCCCCTGCTCAAGCCAGCGCATGTCCAGGCCGTCTGAAGTTTGCCAATGACCATCTGGATGATCCAGAAGAGGAATGGGAGAAGGTCATGTGGTCTGATGAGACAAAAATAGAGCTTTTTGGTCTAAACTCCACTCGCGTGTTTGGAGAAGAAGAAGGTGAGTACAACCCCAAGAAACACCTCCAACCGTGAAGCATGGAGGTGGAAACATAATCTTTTGGGGATGCTTTTCTGCAAGGGGACAGGACGACTGCACCGTATTGAGGGGAGGATGGATGGGCCATGTATCGCGAGATCTTGGCCAAAAACCTCCTTCCCTCAGTAAGAGCATTGAAGATGGGTCGTGCTGGATCTTCCAGCATGACAACGACCGAAACACACAGCCAGGGCAACTAAGGAGTGGTTCCGTAAGAAGCATCTCAAGGTCCTGGAGTGCCTAGCCAGTCTCCAGACCTGAACCCAATAGAAAAATCTTTGGAGGGAGCTGAACGTCCGTATTGCCCACGACAGCCCCGAAACCTGAAGGATCTGGAAAGGTATGTATGGAGGAGTGGGCAAATCCCTGCTGCAGTGTGTGCAACCTGGTCAATAACTACAGGAACGTATGATCTTTTAATTGCAAACAAAGGTTTCTGTACCAAATATTAAGTTCTGCTTTTCTGATGTATCAAATACTTATTGTCACGCAATATTCTCTCTC
>NC_036870.1:22674973-22701632 GCF_002910315.2 Salvelinus sp. IW2-2015
TTCTGGATTTTTGTTTTAGATTCCGTCTCTCACAGTTGAAGTGTACCTATGATAAAAATTACAGACCTCTACATGCTTTGTAAGTAGGAAAACCTTCAAAATCGGCAGTGTATCAAATACTTGTTCTCCCCACTGTATATATCAACTAATTGGCGGGGGCACTAGAACAGTCTGCAGTACCCGGCCTCAACCTACAAGAATCTGAAGTCAAATGTCTACTGTTTACTGATGATCTGGTGCTTCTGTCCCCAACCAAGGAGGGCCTACAGCAGCACCTAGATCTTCTGCACCGATTCTGTCAGACCTGGGCCCAACCAAGAATTCACATAATGGGACATACACCATTTTGATACTTTGCATGGAGAATTATTAAAAAATAAAAACACCAAATAATGCATGCAGAGCAGATTTAGGCAGATGCCCGCTAATTATTAGAATCCAGAAAGGAGCTGTTAAATTCCACAACCACATAAAAGGAAGGATTCCCAAACCTTCCATAATCAAACCATCACCTACAGAGAGATCAACCTGGAGAAGAGTCCCCTAAGCAAGCTGGTCCTGGGGCTCTGTTGACAAACACAAACAGACCCCACAGAGCCCCAGGACAGCAACACAATTARACCCGACCAAATCATGAGAAAACAAAAAGATAATTGCTTGATACATTGGAAAGAATTAACAAAAAAACAGTGCAAACTAGAATGCTATTTGGCCCTAAACAGAGAGTACACAGAGTACACAGTGGCAGAATACCTGACCACTGTGACTGACACAAACTTAAGGAAAGCTTTGACTATGTACAGACTCAGTGAGCATAACCTTGCTATTGAGAAAGGCTCTCAAGAGAAGACAGGCTATATACACACTGCCCACAAAATGAGGTGGAAACCGTGTTGCACTTCCTAACTTCCAGCCAAATGTATGACCACATTAGAGACAAATATTTCCCTCAGAGTGCACAGACCCACACACATTGTTCTTTCATTCTCTGAGCAAGAGAGTGCAAAGATGAGAATGAGAACCGGAGGTAAACTTTGTTAGCTTGCTATTACTATAGCACATTTTGTTAGCCCATGATGATGTTATTCAGAGTTATTGACCTCACCGTAAACCAGATTCAAATAACTTACATTTCAACTCAAAAGCTGCACTGACAGATAACATTAAGCTAACTAACGTGAGGGACTACCCAGTCTAGCTAGCAGTGATGCTTCATTAGCATCCTAGCAAATTTTGTGAGCAGGGTTTTGACAGTATGTCACGATCGTCTTGCGGAGAGAGAGAGGACCAAGGCGCAGCGTGTGCAAAATACATTCTCTTTTATTTTAGAGAAGGGAAAAAAACACGTAACGAGCACTATAACAAAACGAAACAAAACAACAAACGATCGTGAAGCCATAAACGTTAGTGCACACACAAGCTACAAACGTACAACATAGACAATTACCCACAAAACCCAAATGCCTATGGCTGCCTTAAATATGGCTCTCAATCAGAGACAATAAACCACAGCTGCCTCTAATTGAGAACCAATCTAGGCAGCCATAGACATACAAACACCTAGACAAGACACTGACCCATTAAACGTACAAACCCCTAGACAAACGAAAACACATACATTCCCCATGTCACACCCTGACCTAACTAAAATAATAATGAGAACAAAGATAACTAAGGCCAGGGTGTGACAGTACCCCCCCCCAAAGGTGCGGACTCCGACCGCACAACCTGACATTGAAGGGGAGGGTCCGGGGTGGGCCTTATTATGGCGGCGGCTCGGGTGCGGGACGTGGCCCCCACTCCACCATTGTCAATACCCGCTTTGGTGGCTCTGGTAGATCCTGGCTGACTGGGCGGGCTTTTTGGAAGATCCGGCTGGCTGGCTGGCGGCTCTGGCTGCTTCAATGGACTGGCGGAACGGCTTCCTGGTCTGATCCTGTCTGGCGGACGCTCCTGGCTGATCCTGTCTGGCGGACGGCTCTGGCTGATCTCCTGTTCTGGCGGGGGCGGCTCCGGGGCTGATCACTGTCTGGCGCACGGCTTCGGGCTGATCCTAGTCTGGCGGACGGGCTCGGGCTGAATCCTCGTTGGCGGACGGCTCGGGCTGATGCCCTGTCGGCGTGACGGCTCGGTGATCCTGTTCTGGCCGGACGGGCTCGGGCTGATCCTGATCTGGCGGGAGCTCTGGGCTGATCCTGTCTGGCGGACGGCTCCTGGCTGATCCTGTCTGGGTCGGACGGCTTCTGGCTGAATCTGTCTGGCGGAGCTCTAGCGGCTCGGGACCACGACGGGCCATGCCTTCTGAACGGGCTCGGGGACAGACCGGGGCCAAGCTCAGACGGTGCCCTGTGGGGCAGACGGGCAGTCAACGGTCTTGGCAGACGGGCAGCATCAGACGGTGCGGGGCGACGGCATCAGACGGGCTTGGCGACCGGGCAGCTTCAGACGGTGCGGCAGAAACGGGCAGCTCAGAACGGTGCTTTTGCAGACGTGCAGCTCAGACGGTGCTTGGGCGACGGGCGCTCAGACGGCTTTGGCAGGCCGGAGCACTCTGGACGGTGCTTGGCGCGGGCAGCTCTGAACGTGCTTGAGACGGGCAGCTCTGGCCGGCTGAGGCACACTGTAGCCTGGTGCGTGGGCGGAACTGGGGTACGGGCTAGAAGGACCGCACTTCAGGCTAGTGCGGGAGAAGGAACAGGGGCCGACTGGCCGCCTTTCTGGGTGGGCGCATTGGTGGCGGGCTTGGGACCGCAATTCCGGGTGGCGGACGCGGCAGGGCTCCCTGGCCTGGCCGCATGGCTAGTTGCGGGTGCCGGCCTGGTGGTGGGCGGGGCGCACTAGTAAGTGCGGGGGCCGGCTCGCACGGGCCGGGCTTGGTGCTGGTGTAGGCGGTGCAGGCTTGGGCGGGGCGGTTGCGGAATCCATGGACCGGCAGGGTCTGGTCTTGCACTGGACTGCCACTAGGTTGCTATGCTCCGTCGCCCGACCTGCGGGCGTACGCGACACATCACCCGGGCTCATGTGAGGCGACGGGCACCGCGTAAGGCGGTCACCTGTGTTTTTTTTATTTGTCGGCGGCCGAGGGACGACACTGAGCGAACGCTGGAGCGCTTCATGATTCAGCCATAGCCAGTGCGGGGGTGAATACCCGCCGGCTATGACAGAAGGGACACCACGCACGCGTACATGTCTGCCATCCGCCCCACGTAACGGGGTAGCGGCTAACGTTGCCACACTCCTTTAGCCCCAATTTTGGGGACAGGTTTAAGGCGTCGTGCTGATTAGGGTACCTCTTGCGCGCAGAATCACGGGCTCGGATTCACCTGGTCACCCAGTAGATACCCCAGAGTGTATCAGCGTGCCGTCCGCAACCTCCCTCGGCTCTCGCTAGTGCGCCAGCTCACAGGCGCGATTTCATCTTTAGAATTTGTAGTGAATGTTACTGTAAAAATTGTATTGTTTATTTCACTTTTGTTTAATTGTCTATTTCACTTGCTTTGGCAATGTAAACATGTTTCCCATGCCAATAAAGCCTTTGAATTGAATTGATTTGAATTGAGAGAGAGAGATGAGAGAGACAAACAGAGAGAGAGACACAGAGAGAGACAGAGAGAAGAGAGAAGAAAAGAAAGAGAAAGAAGAGAGAAAGAAGAAAGAGAGAACAGAAGAGAGAAGAAAGAAAGAGAGAGACAGAAAGAGAGAGACAGAGAGAGAGAAAGAGACAGAAAGAGAAAGAGACAGAAAGAAAGAAAGAAAGAGACGAGAAGAGAGAGACAGAGAGAGAGAGATAGAGAGTGACAGTAAGAGAGAGAGAGAGCAGAGTGCTCTCGCAGTTACCCATTCATTCCGCTCTTATTTTCCAACCCTCTTAGTCCTCCTACGATTCTCCCGCCATTTCTAGCCTGCTAATACTACTTATGTTATCCAGTATCCACTGCCTGTACTTCACTATCTGCCTCACACTTCACAGTATCTGTCTATATCTCCACTCACTCCCTCACAGCAACACCCTATACCGCTCTCAACAAACCCACAATCCCTACACTCACTACCCACTACATACACCCTCTCCTACCGCACCAAACCGCATACACACCCAACCATAACTTCAGCAATGTCTGAAGTAAAGTGTGTTTTTGTCTGTGTCTCGGGCTGTTTTTGACATTTGTTTTCACGACAGATCCTGCTTTGGCTAGCAGCGTTTCGGAGACGAACGAGTGTTACATTATGTTGAATCTGTCTATTAGTTCACACATGGATTTGCTTTGCAGGACCGGCAGCAGGACTGCTTGAGCGGGGCATCAGACGGTGCTTGGCAACGGGCAGCTCTGACGGGTGCTTGCAGGCGGCAGCCTCTGGACTGCGGATCTGACGGCCAGACGGCAGCTCTGCCGCTGAGGCACACTGTATGGCCTGGTGCGTGGTGCGAAACTGGGGTACCGGGCATAAGGACACGCACCTTCAGGCTAGTGCGGAGGAAAGAACAGGGCTACTGCGACCCCACATGGAGAACGCACATGAGGCCTTGCGTGGTGCCGGCACTGGTGTACCGGCCTTGGGGACACCGCATCTCAGGGCTAGTGGCGGGAGAAGGAAACAGGGCATACTGGACCCTGGAGACGCACATTACCTAGTGCGTGGTGCCGCACTGGTGACCGGGCTGGGGACACGCATCTCAGGGCTAGTGCGGGCAGCGAACAGGATCACAGACTTTGGGACACCAAGGAAGGCGTTGGTGCTGGTGTAAGGCTGGTGGAATGGGCTGGGGGAGGGCGCGAAGTTAGCCGACCTCAACTCTGGCCCTTGGCACTGACGCCTTGCCCAACTACCTTGGTGTATGCTCCCCGCGCCGCCGTCTGGGGACGTGATCCCGCACCGGCTTGTCGCGAACCGGGCACCACTGCGTACAGGCGTCATGATGCCGGCCAGAGCCCGGACCAGACCGACCGCTTTTCTGCACTGGCTAATGGCCCATCGCTGCCCTGGAGGGCGAATTGCCCCGCACCGCTCGACCACTATCAGGCGCCATTCTCTACCCTGCGATACACGTGTGCCCGTCTCTGTCCACTACAGGGAGGTACGGCGGCAAGGTCTCCATACTCCCGACTCCGCCTACTCCCCCAACATTTCGGCTCTTTCCTCCTACCTTTGGCTGAACTCGCTTTTCTCGCGTAGCGGCTGCCCTTCGCGTATTCCTCAGCCTGCGCCAGGATCCCAGGCGCTCCGGCATTCTCCTGGGTCTATCGCCACCTGTCGATCTCCCCCGTAGTCGCATCTTGCTCCTGTTCCCTGCTACTCCTCATACCGCCGCCCTCGCTTTAGCTGCCTCCAGCTCTTCACGAGGGCGGCGATATTCTCCAGGTTGAGCCCAAGGTCCCTTTCATCCAATATCTCCTCCCATGTCCATGAATCCTTTATGCGCTGCTCCCGTTGCTGCTTTACATGCGGCTTGGTCCCGTTATGGTGGGTAATTCTGTCACGATCGTTTTGCGGAGAGAGAGAGGACCAAGGCGCAGCGTGTGCAAAATACATTCTATTTATTTAGAGAAGGGAAAAAACCAGTAACGAACACTATAACAAAACAAAACAAACAAACAAACGATCGTGAAGCTATAACGTTGTGCACACACAGCTACACAGTACAACATTACCCACAACCCAATGCTATGTGCCTTAAATATGGCTCTCAATCAGAGCAATAAACCACAGCTGCCTCTAATATGGAACCAATCTAGGCAGCCATAGACATACAAACACCTAGACAAGACTCTATCCATTAAACGTACAAACCCCTAGACAAACCAAAACATACATTCCCCATGTCACACCCTGACCTAACTAAAATAATAATGAAAACAAAGATAACTAAGGCCAGGGTGTACACAGTACAGTTATTGATTAGCTATATGGACACTGAATCAAACTGTGGACCTCTGTTCACCACCCAACAAAGTATCACTAACTAACCAATTATGTCTAATCAAGTAGTGTCCTAATATGCAAAAAAAATACTAATAAAGATAGCTAGCTAACTTAAGGCTAACATGGCTAACACATGACGTAGGCTACTTTTGGTAACGTCAGCTCAATTAGCTAGCTATCTGTGAAAAACAAAGCTAGAGTAAGCTGAGTAATTTTTTTTTTCTCACATTTATGGAGACATACAGAATTGATGATGCAGCTCAGAAACAGAGCCGGTTGTTGTATTTGTAGGAGTAAGTGAATACTTGTTGTGTGTGTGTGTGTGTGTGTGTGTGGTGGTGTGTGTGTGTGTGTGGTGTGTGTGTTTGTGTGTGGTTTTTGTGTGTGTGTGTGTGTGTGTGTTGTGTGTGTGTGTGTGTGTGTGTGTGTGTGTGTGTGTGTGTGTGTGTGTGTGTGTGTGTGTGTGTGTGTGTGTGTGTGTGTGTGTGTGTTACAAATACAATTATTTAGCATCTAGTACATAGATGGGTTGGCTGACAACGTCACAAAACCATGTGCGCGCTTTCATGGAGCAGAAGTAAGCGTGTTGTGATTCTGGTGGCAGATTTCTAGCAAGAATGACACTGCCATGTGTGGAATCATAAGTGGTTGTTTCAGCATGTTTCATCAAGTTATTGATACCATGTCTTGTTTTGAGGTGTTTTGACTGATTTCATGTCAATACGGCTAAAATCTCTAGCTAGCTAACCAACAACTGTAACGATGTATTGAAACAACAAGTGGTATTGTGCAAATGTATTGTTTTCAGTAAACATTGGTGACTAAATAAAGCTTACATGTTAACAATCTAAGCGAACCTCATCTGTTTTGTCCCATGGTTGCAAGCATTTAGATTTTGTCGCTAAAGCAAACAAAGAGAACACAGGTTTTGTGGTTAGTGAAGGGTAAGACAGTTGAATGTAAATCAGGTTTAAGATTGAGTGAACTGCTAATATCATTAAGGAACAGAAATTATCTCAGATTTTACCTTACGCTCAATTCAGTGAAACATTATTTGTTCTATTTTGTGTGTGGGCGTATATTGCTTCTGTGTGTGTTTGTCTGTTCAGAATATTCCATATTGCTATGGAACTGATACTATGCCGTCTCTGTAATAATATAGGAGATCCAGGGAAGCAGAACTTCAGACAGCAAGGAGAGAGGCGAGCAGACAGGACAGAGAGAGTACATAGAGAGAGGGGAGGTACACACAAAACAAACATGGCATATTCCTGTCAAGCCAGAGGAAGTAGTGCTTGCTAAACATTACCTCTCAAAAAAGAAAGATGCCACTTCTGACATGTCCTGTGTATATGAATTGTTAGCCTTGTTCAAGGTTTTGGCCAGGACTGTTCAGGTTTTGGTCACTAGATGTCCCCATTGCACCTTTTTTGTACCTTTTGTTTTTTCCTTGCTCTAATTATTGTTTGCACCTGTGTGTCGTTCCCTTGTTAGTATTTAAACCCTGTGTGTTCCTCAGTTCTTTGCTCAGTGTTTGTATGTTAGCACCCAGCCCCAGCCTTGTTGTGAACATATRTTTCTCTTATTGRATTTTCMAGAGGTTCTCTGGTTTAGTGCTTGTGTATTTTTGAGTAGTCTTTTGAGGTTTGTTTTTCCCTGCTGTTTTTACCACTTTGTGGAGTTTCTTTGTATTTTGGAGGATATCCATTTTGTGCCTCTTGGCTTTATYTTTGGACGTGGTGGATTTATATTCTTTGCCTGAAGATCTTGTCCTTTTATTAAACCACCATCTCTAGTACTGCTGAGTCTGCCTCATCTTCTGGGTTCTGCCGACTATTAGTGACTGTTTCTCTCACYGGGTCCTGACAACCCTGATATGTTCCCAGCACTGAAGGCAATCATACAGGCCGTGCTGACCATCCCAGTTAGCAGCTGTGAGAGATCTTTCAGTGCATTAAGACGTCTACATACCTGGTTTAGGAGTTATACATACTAACACTCTTGGGAAAGAGTGAAGTCATAGACAGGTTTCCACCTACAGTTTCATTTAGTTTAATTTCTAATATTTATGGATGGACTAACATCCTAGTACTCTGTGATTTAACTCAAAAACATTGTGAATATTTATTTGGAGAAAGGATTGTATGCTGGTATGTACATGTGTGTAACATTATGAATATTTATTTGGAGAAAGGATTGTATGCTGGTATGTACATGTGTGTAACATTGTGAAGTGTTGTTACTACAGGCTGTTGAAGGGGGAATTTGTTTTTGTGTAATTAATTAGGTAAAAATGTTGTCCTGTAGCTAATTGACCTTGGAATCTGCGATTTATAACCAAAAATATTATAAAATCAGGATTTTCAAGTGTRTTTGGTGCCTGCTGTCAGAGTGTGCGCAACTGGTCGAAGGAAGTCAGGTGCAGGAGAGCAGAAATGAGTGAACAGGCACCCTTTATTCAGGCAGAGGAAAACAGCCAGATGCAACTGTGTCACAACACTCTGGCCCAAAGAACAAAGCGAGCGCACAAAAACACACAATGGTACAAAGAACAAAACCACGGGTTACACCAAAATACCTGGCGCAAAACCAGCTTGTAGCGCCACACACAAAACGACCGAACAATACCACACACAGACATGGGGGGAACAGAGGATAATATACATGTAAGGTAATGAGGGGATGTAAACCAGGTGTGCGGAAAAACAAGACAAAACAAATGGATGAAATGAAAGGTGGRGCGGCAATGGCTAGAAGACCGGTGACGTCGACTGCCGAACGTCGCCCGATCAAGGAGAGGGACCGACTTCGGCGGGAGTCGTGACACCTGCGTTTKTACATATTATCTGCAAAAGTTTTGTCCCCCTCCCCACTCTACAGTTATAATACAATACAATTCTACTGCTAATGTGAGTTTATGTAGTTCCAACATACTGTCATCCTGCTATATTGCACGTAACTACAACATTCTTTCATGCTGTCACATTCTGACCTTAGTTCCTTTTTTATGTCTTTATTTTAGTTTGGTCAGAGCGTGAGTTGGGGTGGGCATTCTATGTTGTTTTTCTATGTTTTGTTCTGTTGTTCTATTTCTATGTGTTTGGCCTAGTATGGTTCTCAATCAGAGGCAGGTGTCAGTCGTTGTCTCTGATTGGGAGCCATATTTAGGTAGCCTGTTTTCCTTTGTGTTTTGTGGGTGGTTGTTTCCTGTTTCAGTGTTTTCACCATACGGGACTGTTTCGGTTGTTTGTTCGTGTTTTTTTGTTATTTTTTGTTCTGTGTTCATTTTGATTTATTAWAAATCTATTATGGACACTTACCACGCTGCATTTTGGTCCGATCCTTGCTACTCCTCAGACGAAGAGGACGAGAACCGTTACACATGCAAAACATTCATTTGTGGTTTAGGCTTCCACCAATTGGATTATTTTGGAACTGAACAATGCATGCAGCATGACTAGCTCACATTATTTTGCAGTAAACTGACCAACATCAACATGAGGCTGTTTTTTATTGCCAATCAAATATTGCATATGGTTTATGAAAACATTGCAACAAAATTACAAATAYGTTTTTCAACAATTATTCCTAATGGAAAATTACGATATAGTTTTGCACTTGGAATTTGTACTTGCCAGTAGATTTGTACCTGCAAATATATTATTGACACCATATTCCATGCGTTTAGTTACCACAATCCATTGAATTAATATTAAGAAGTGTTAATTATTAGGCGTCAGGAGAGCACAGAACATGGTAGAAAGCAGTGAGATATGCAACATAGCGTTATGTTTCTGCAAAATGTTCACTGCTAGCGTGCGGGACACTTCATTTCGGTTGTGCATCGACGAAATCTCCCCCCAGAGTCAGCCCCAGATCTTCAGKGCTGAGGCCCGGATGTTCTGAATGTCTAGTGACGTACCCTGCCCACAAAGAATTCGAAAACAAATCAAATTTGTTGAATGAAATACCACGGTGTGCCATCACAGAAGCAAGATGTGTGACCTGCTGCCACAAGAAAAGGGCA
The DNA here is from genome assembly GCF_002910315.2 of Salvelinus sp. IW2-2015. Classification (NCBI taxonomy): domain Eukaryota; kingdom Metazoa; phylum Chordata; class Actinopteri; order Salmoniformes; family Salmonidae; genus Salvelinus; species Salvelinus sp. IW2-2015. The sequence continues at coordinate 22,684,923 of NC_036870.1, forward strand.
ACTAGTGAAGAACAAACACCATTGTAAATACAACCCATATTTATATTTATTTATTTTCCCTTTTGTACTTTAACTACGTGTCACAATCGTCTTGAGGTGAAAGAGTGGACCAAGGCGCAGCATGATATAGATACATCTTCTCTTTTTAATGAAGAAGAAACAAACACGAACACAAACTAAACAAAAGTGAAGCTATAAACGAAAGTGCATACACAAGCTACTAACGTCAAACATAGACAATTACCCACAACCTACCTAATGCCTATGGCTGCCTTAAATATGGCTCCCAATCAGAGACAACGATAGACAGCTGTCTCTGATTGAGAACCAATCCAKGCAACCATAGACTTACATAAACACCTACACTGAACACAACCCCATGAACTCTACAAAACCCCCTAGACAATACAAACACCCTAGACTAGACAAAAACACACAAACATCCCCCATGTCACACCCTGACCTAACTAAAATAATAAAGAAAACAAAGATAACTAAGGCCAGGGCGTGACACTACGTGCATATCGTTACAACACTGTACATAACCATAATATTTCTCTATTCCTTTAGAACTTTTGTGAGTGTAATGTTTACTGTAAAAATTGTATTGTTTATTTCACTTTTGTTTATTGTCTATTTCACTTGCTTTGGCAATGTAAACATGTTTCCCATGCCAATAAAGCCCTTTGAATTGAATTGATTTGAATTGAGAGAGAGAGATAGAGAGAGACAAACAGAGAGAGAGACACAGAGAGAGACAGAGAGAGAGAGACAGAAAGAAAGAAAGAAAGAGAGAGACAGACAGAGAGAGACAGAAAGAAAGAAAGAAAGAGAGAGACAGAAAGAGAGAGACAGAGAGAGAGAAAGAGACAGAAAGAGAGAGACAGAAAGAAAGAAAGAAAGAGACAGAAAGAGAGAGACAGAGAGAGAGATAGAGAGACAGAAAGAGAGAGATAGACAGAGGGAGAGAGAGAGAGAGAGAGAGAGAGAGAGAGAGTAGAGAATGCAGCATGTGTGTTTGGGAGTGTCAGCTACTGTATGAGAGCATGTATGTCTGTGTGCATCCAGCAAATGGTACCGGATCATCGGCTCTCAGACCAACAGKYTCCTGAACAGATTCTRCCCCCAAGTCATAAGACTGCTAWATAGCTAATTAATGGTTATCCAGACTATCTGCACTGACCCTATCTTGCACTGAGTCTGTGTACACTCACAAGACTATACAGTATATGTACGCTATATACACACTCAAACTCACACACACAGACAAACACACTACACTGACACTCTCAAACAAAACCCACACACATGCACCTACACTACATACACACACACATACATAACACACACACTAACGCATACCGACAACACAAACACGCATACACACACGCATACCAATAAAACACAAGCAGATGCTKAATGTAAAAGTSTGTGTGTTTGTGGTGTCTGTGTGCGTTCGAGCTTGTGTGTGGTGTACATTTGTTTTCAGAGATGTCCTGCTATGGCTAGCAGGTTTCTGAGACAGACRAGTTAACATTATCGTTGGAACTCTGTCTATTAGTTCACACATGGGATGTCATGGGACTTCTGTCTGCCTATTGTGCTGTATATTCATGTGTGTGTGTCTCTGAGTGTGTGATTGTACATGTTTGACAGGGTTGTTTTGTGTATCTGTGTGTGTGCTTGCGTGTGGGTGTACTCTTGCATGTGCGCTTGTTGAGTCTGCATATGTCTGGAACGATAAAGGGCAAGAGACAAATCGAAAAGAGAAAACTGATTATGTTTGTGGAAAAATATCATAAAAGGTTGGGCTGGACATTACGTAGGGGTTTCCTCTGTGAAATATGAAAAGGAACTCAGGACTCTTTGAGGTTAAGGAGTTGGCCTCCTCATGATGTCTTCAGTTCTGACAGGTCAGTTGAAAGGTGTTTCTGAACCAACTCTATAGGGTGGTGGGCTACATTTTTGTAGCACAAAAGAACATTTCAAAGTTTATTAAATAATTGCCTCCGTACAACACACATGATTGTTGAAAAAAAGTTTMAAATTAAATCACATTGCACGATTACAATTAGGTTTAAGTTATTTATTTAAATAAGCACTACTTAAATAGTCTCTACTTTATAAAATCAATTGTTGAAGAAAGGATTCAAATTAAATCAAGCTGCCAGATTATAATGAGGTTTATGGTCATTTTTGTGGTTTGCACAGTTCTTTTGCACTATGAAGATGTCGCCCAATGTCTTCTTGTTCAGATCTGTCCTAATCTCACAAAGTCGTCACCTTCCCTAACAACTGAAATAACTGTTGCCGGGCATTTACGGCTTAGACTGACCCCTCTATGGGGACTGATGTGCGTCCCAAGTGGCACCCTATTCCCTTTATAGTGCACTAATTTTGACCAGGGCCCAGTGGACAAAATAGGGAACAGGGTGCCACTTGGGACTGAGTTCGACACTGTACTGTGTGGCTTGTATATACAGTAGTGTATAGTCCAGATTGACAGCAGCACAGATTGATCCTGCGTTGTGTGGTCAGTGTCTAAGGCCAGATTGACAGTTTCCTGCTATTAGCATGCCTTTCGTGCGCAGCGTGCTCGGAAAATACAGTCGACCCCTCAGAAACACTGTTGTCCTTTTGTTGTCAGCGGCCAAAATCACCAACAGAGTGATCCAAACGTAGTAAAATCTCCCAGAACAAACAAACATTCACACTTTGCATCCATCTCAACTGTGTGTGCCTTGGGTCGTAAAACGAAAATCACTTTTAGAGGGAGAAAAGGAGGACTTTTTTTTTTATTCTCGTGGGAAGAGAAACTGTAAGTTAGCTGCAGCCCAAGTCTCTTTGGAAAATATATGAATGACTTGTTATCTCTGCAATTATGGGTAAATTATATACATTTGTCACGGGTGCGGACAGCGGAACTCATGAACTCTCAAATGTACAGTACCAGTCAAAAGCTTGGACACACCTACTCATTCAAGGTTTTTCTTTATTTTTACTATTTTCTACATTTTTGAATAATAGTGAAGTCATCAAAACTATGAAATAACACATATCGAAACATGTAGGAACCAAAAAAGTTTTAAACAAATCAAAATATATTTTAGATTTTAGATTCTTCAAAGTAGCCACCCTTTGCATTAACGACAGATTTGCACACTCTTGGCATTCTCTCAACCGGCTTCCCCTTGAATGCTTTTCCAACAGTCTTGAAGGAGTTCCCACATATGCTGAGCACTTGTTGGCTGGTTTTCCTTCAGTCTGCGGTCCAACTCATCCCAAACCATCTCAATTGGGTTGAGGTTGGGTGATTGTGGAGGTCAAGTCATCTGATGCATCACTTTTATTGGTCAAATAGCCCTTACACAGCCTGGAGGTGTGATTTTGGTCATTGTCCTGTTGAAAATCCAATGATAGTTCCACTAAGCGCAAACCAGATGGGATCGCTGCAGAATGCTGTGGTAGTTATGCTGGTTAAGTGTACCTTGAATTCTAAATACAGCTCTGACAGTATCACTAGCAAAGCACCCCCACACCACCACACCTCCTCCTCCATGCTTCACGGTGGGAACCACACATGTGGAGATCATCCGTTCAACTACTCTGCGTCTCACAAAGACATGGCGGTTGGAACCAAAAATCTCAAATTTGGACTCATCAGACCAAAGAACAGATTTCCACCGGTCTAATGTCCATTGCTTGTGTTTATTGCCCCAATCAAGTTTCTTATTTTTATTGGTGTCCTTTAGTAGTGGTTTCTTGCAGCAATTCGACCATGAAGGCCTGATTCACACAGTCTCCTCTGAACAGTTGATGTTGAGATGTGTCTGTTACTTGAACTCTGTNTCCTCTGAACAGTTGATGTTGAGATGTGTCTGTTACTTGAACTCTGTGAATAATTTATTTTGGGTTGCAATTTCTGAGGCTGGTAATATGGACTTGGTCTTTTACCAAATAGGGCTATCTTCTTTATACCAACCCTACCTTGTCACAACACAACTGATTGGCTCAAACACATTAAGAAGGAAATAAATTCAACAAAGGAACTTTTAACAAGGCACACCTGTTAATTGAAATGCATTCCAGGTGACTACATCATGAAGCTGGTTGAGAGAATGCCAAGAGTGTGCAAAGCTGTCATCAAGGCAAAGGGTGACTATTTGAAGAATCTCAAATATAAAATATATTTGGGTTTGGTTAACACTTTTTGATTACTACATGATTCAATATGTGTTATTTCATAGTTTTGATCACAATTATTTGATCACAATTATTCTGCAATATTGAAAATAGTTTATTTATTTTTATTTATTTCACCTTTATTTAACCAAGTAGGCTAGTTGAGAACATGTTCTCATTTGCAACTGCGACCTGGCCAAGATAAAGCATAGGAATTCGACACATACAAAAACACAGAGTTACACATGGAATAAACAAAACATACAGTCAATAATACAGTAGAAAAAAAGAGAAAAAATAAATAAAAATAAATAGTAAATAGGCGTGGTGGCGAAGTAATTACAATATATCAATTAAACACTGGAATGGTAGATGTGCAGAAGATGAATGTGCAAGTAGAGATACCGGGGTGCAAAGGAGCAAGATAAATAAATAAATACAGCATGGGGATGAGGTAGATAGATGGGCTGTTTACAGATATGTACAGGCTATGTGTCACGATCGCCTGGAGTGGTGGGTGCAGAGTCACTTGCAGAGATCAGAGGATACTGGGGAAAACCGTCTTTATTGGGATTCCCACGCGAACGCCCAAAACCATGGGCGATAAACAGACAGAAAAATAGTCCGACCCAACACAGGGCACAAACGGACAGGAACACAAACACGCACACCCTGACTAACAGAAAACAATCCCGCACGAAYATAGGCGGGCCTAACAGGCTTAAATAGACATAAATCAAGAAACAAAATAAGGGACAGGTGCAACCAATAAGACCAAACGAACAGAAAAGGAAAAAGGGATCGGTGGCGGCTAGTAGACCGGCGACGACGAACTGCCCGAGCGCCGCCCGAACAGGCAGGGGAGCCACCTTCGTGACACTATGTACAGGTGCAGTGACCTGTGAGCTGCTCTGACAGTTGGTGCTTTAAGCTAGTGAGGAAGATATGAGACTCCAGCTTCAGTGATTTTTGCAGTTCGTTCCAGTCATTGGCAGCAGAGAACTCGAAGGAAAGAAGACCAAAGGAGGAATTGGCTTTGGGGTGACCAGTGAGATATACCTGCTGGAGTGCCTGCTACGAGTGGGTGCTGCTATGGTGACCAGTGAGTTGAGATAAGGCGGTGCTTTATCTAGCAGAGACATGTAGATAACCTGTAGCCAGTGAGTTTGGCAACGAGTATGAAGCGAGGGCCAACCAACGAGAGCGTACAGGTCGCAGTGTTGGTAGTGTATGGGGCTTTGGTGACAAACGGTTGGCACTGTGACAGACTGCATCCAATTTGTTGGTCGAGTTTGGAGGCTATTTCATAGATGACAAGCACGTCAGGATGTCAGAGAGTCTAGTGTCTGTTACGATGGTATGTTTGGCAGCATGACTGAAGGATGCTTTGTTGCGAAATAGGAAGCTGATTCTAGATTTAATTTTGGATTGGAGATGCTTAATGTGAGTCTGGAAGGAGAGTTTACAGTCTAACCAGACACCTAGGTATTTGTAGTTGTCCACGTATTCTAAGTCAGAGCCGTCCAGAGTAGTGATGCTGGACAGGCGGGCAGGTGCGGGCAGTGATCGATTGAATAGCATGCATTCAGTTTTACTTGCATTTAAGAGCAGTTGGAGGCCACGGAAGGAGAGTTGTATGGCATTGGAAGCTCGTCTGGAGGTTTGTTAACACAGTGTCCAAAGAGGGGCCAGAAGTATAAAGAATGGTGTCGTCTGCGTAGAGGTGGATCAGAGAATCACCAGCAGGAGCGACATCATTGATGTATACAGAGAAGAGAGTCAGCCCGAGAATTGAACCCTGTGGCACCCCCATAGAGACTGCCAGAGGTCCGGACAACAGGCCCTCCGATTTGACACACTGAACTCTATCAGAGCAGTAGTTGGTAAACCAGGCGAGGCAATCATTTGAGAAACCAAGACTGTCGAGTCTGCCAATAAGAATGTGTTGATTGACAGAGTCGAAAAGCCTTGGCCAGGTCGATGAATACGGCTGCACAGTAATGTCTCTTATCGATGGCGGTTATGATATCGTTTAGGACCTTAAGCGTGGCTGAGGTGCACCCATGACCAGCTCTGAAACCAGATTGCATAGCGGAGAAGGTACGGTGGGATTCGAAATGGTCAGTAATCTGTTTGTTAACTTGGCTTTCGAAGACCTTAGAAAGACAGGGTTGGATAGATATAGGTCTGTAGCAGTTTGGGTCTAGAGTGTCACCCCCTTTGAAGAGGGGGATGACCGCGGCAGCTTTCCAATCTTTAGGAATCTCAGACGATATGAAAGAGAGGTTGAACAGGCTAGTAATATGGTTTGCAACAATTTTGGCAGATAATTTTAGAGAGGGTCCAGATTGTCTAGCCCGGCTGATTTGGAGGGGTCCAGATTTTGCAGCTCTTTCAGAACATCAGCTATCTGGATTTGGGTGAAGGAGAAATGGTGGGGGCTTTGGTGGGTTGCTGTGGAGGGTGCCCGGCAGTTGACCGGGGTAGGGGTAGCCAGGTGGAAAGCATGGCCAGCCGTAGAGAAATGCTTATTGAAATTCTCAATTATAGTGGATTTATCGGTGGTAACAGTGTTTCCTAGCTTCAGAGCAGTGGGCAGCTGGGAGGAGGTGCTCTTATTCTCCATGGACTTTACAGTGTCCCAGAACTTTTTTGAGTTTGTACTACAGGATGAAAATGTCTGTTTGAAAAAGCTAGCCTTAGCTTTCCTAACTGCCTGTGTGTATTTGTTCCTAACTTCCCTGAAAAGTTGCATAACACGGAGGCTATTCGATGCTAATGCAGAACACCGCAGGATGTTTTTGTGCTGGTCAAGGTCAGACAGGTCAGGAGTGAACCAAGGACTATATTTACATTTACATTTAAGTCATTTAGCAGACGCTCTTATCCAGAGCGACTTACAAATTGGAAAGTTCATACATATTCATCCTGGTCCCCCCGTGGGGAATGAACCCACAACCCTGGCGTTGCAAGCGCCATGCTCTACCAACTGAGCCACACGGGACTATATCTATTCCTAGTTCTACATTTTTTGAACGGTGCATGCTTATTTAAGATGGTGGGAAGGCACTTTTAAAGAATAACCTACTGACGGGATGAGGTCAATGTCATTCCAGGATACCCCGGCCAGGTCGATTAGAAAGGCCTGCTCGCAGAAGTGTTTTAGGGGGCGTTTGACAGTGATGAGGGGTGGTCGTTTGGTCGCAGGCCCATTACGGATGCAGGCAATGAGGCAGTGATCGCTGAGATCTTGATTGAAAACAGCAGAGGTGTATTTGGAGGGCGAGTTAGTTAGGATGATATCTATGAGGGTGCCCGTGTTTACGGATTTGGGGTTGTACCTGGTAGGTTCATTGATAATTTGTGTGAGATTGAGGGCATCAAGCTTAGATTGTAGGATGGCCGGGGTGTTAAGCATGTCCCAGTTTAGGTCACCTAGTAGCACGAGCTCAGAAGATAGATGGGGGGCAATCAAGTCACATATTTTGTCGAGGGCACAGCTGGGGGCAGAGGGTGGTCTATAGCAAGCGGCAACATTGAGAGACTTGTTTCTGGAAAGGTGAATTTTTAGAAGTAGAAGCTCGAATAGTTTGGGTACAGACCTGGATAGTAAGACAGAACTCTGCAGGCTATCTTTGCAGTAGATTGCAACACCGCCCCCTTTGGCAGTTCTATCTTGGAGGRAAATGTTATAGTTAGATATGGAGATTTCAGGGTTTTTGGTGGTTTTCCTAAGCCAGGATTCAGACACGGCTAAGACATCCGGGTTGGCAGAGTGTGCTAAAGCAGTGAGTAAAACAAACTTAGGGAGTAGGCTTCTAATGTTAACATGCATCAAACCAAGGCATTTACGGTTACAGAAGTCAACAAATGAGAGCACCTGGGGAGTGGGAGTTGAGCTAGGCTCTGCAGGACCTGGATTAACCTCTACATCACCAGAGGAACAGAGGAGAAGTAGGATAAGGGTACGGCTAAAGGCTATACGAACTGGCCGTCTAGCACGTTCGGAACAGAGAGTAAAAGGAGCAGGTTTCTGGGAACGATAGCATAGATTCAAGGCATAGTGTACAGACAAAGGTAAGGTAGGATGTGAGTACATTGGAGGTAAGCCTAGGCATTGAGTAATGATGAGAGATATATAGTCTCTAGAGACGTTTAAACCAGGTCATGTCATCGCATATGTAGGAGGTGGAACAACATGGTTGGTCAAGGCATATTGAGCAGGGCTAGAGGCTCTACAGTTGAATAAGACAGTAATCACTAACCAGGACAGTAATGGACGAGGCATATTGATATTAGAGAGAGGCAGGCGTAGCCAAGTGAACATATGGGTCCAGTGAGTGGTTGGGATGGCTGGGGACACGGCGAATTCAGACAGTTAGCAGGCCAGTGCTAACAAGCTAGCAGTTAGTAGAACGGGGCTAACAAGCTAGCAGTTAGCAGACCGGGGCTAACACCTAGCAGTTAGCAGACCGGTTTAGCATGCAAGCAGTTAGCAGACCAGGGCAAGCAAGCTAGCAGTTAGCAGACCGGGGCTAGCAAGCTAGCAGTTAGTAGACYGGGGCTAGCAAGTTAGCAGAAGAGCCTTTGGGGGACRTCGTGATGGAGGTAAGTCTGTTATTGCCTCTTCGTGCGGTGACGTCGATAGAGCAGTCGTGGATTAGTAGGGTTCCAAGTAGCTCTAGGTAGCTAGCAGGCCRCGGTTAGCAGAATGGGCCTTCAGCGGGCATCGCGCCTGAGGGAATCCTTGGGCAGATTATGTCRGTATTCCAGTCGTAGAGGATCGGCGGAGTTCTGTGCCCCGTACCGGCAGTAGAAGGGGTCCGGATATTGTAGCCCAGGAGTGGGCTTCGGTGGTAGCCCAGGAGCCCTAGCCAGGCTATCTTCAGRCTAATTGGTGCTTGCTCCGGGATGGAAAATCTAGCCAGGAGTARTCACCCGGGATTGCRGTTAGCTAATTGCGAAGATCCAGATGAAAATGTTCAGAGTTCAGAGCGATGGGAATCCAGGGATATRGAGAGAAAAAAATAGGTCCGTTATGCTCTGGTTTGAGTCACATTGTACCAACTGGCGAGAGAGCTTTCCGAGCTAAAGGTTAGCTGATGACCGCTAGCAGTGGTTTGCTGACTGATAGCTGGTAGCTAGTTAGCTGGCTAGCTTCAAGATGAGGGATTCCAGATCCGAAGTAAATAGAAATACTTTAGAAAAAAAACAGATCCACGCCACATTAGGTGAGGCGGGTTGCAGGAGAGTATTTAGAAGTTGAGGTTTAGGAAAATATTATAAAAAGATATGCGAAGAAAAATATATAAAAAGATATATACAAGGGACACGACAGGACAAAGACAAAGACGTCTGACTGCTACGCCATCTTGGATTCGAAAAAATATAGTAAAAATATAGAAAAACCCTTGAAGGAGTAGGTGTTCCAAACTTTTGACTGGTACTGTATGTATAAAGAGAACGAATGCGCTGTTTGTGTCTAGTGCGCTGTTTAACGTCTCCGACATGTTTYGATGTTTTCACATACATCTTGCTGTGATGATGTACGATAGATCGCAAATCCCTACAACTTCAAGCAGTTGGTTGTTTCTCACAAATTTTACACTGAATATAAACCTTTGGTTTGAATGTACTTAGAAACTCAATGATGATTTTGTTGGTATTCTAACCCCGTCTGAAATCAGATAACTAATGTACTATACATCAAAAGCTGGGTTATAGTCAGTAGGTGATAACTAATGGAGATATAACATATTGGAAAGATTTTAAAAAACATCACACTTCTCTTCTTTGCAGTGTTATTTATTTATTTATTTTAGGCATGCCTTGTTGTGTCTGGGAAAAATTCTGTAGAAAATATAAGCCTGTGTCTCACATGTAGGGTTGCAAAATTYCAGTAACTTTCCCAAAAGTCTCCGGTTTTTCCAGAAATTCTGGCTGGATGATTCCCAGTTTTCCTTCTTATTTCCAGACATTTTCCAACGGGTTTTCTGGTTTTGCAACCCTACTCACATGAAATCCAAAGCCACATTGTTTGGTTCACAAGTCCCTCTACTGCTAKACATTATTAAGTCATATGATTCCTTGTTGATTTATGTGCATACCAAATGGAGTGGATAACAGCCTGGCTAAGGCTAGGAACATAGCTGTCTGAACATGGGAACATGTTCTGGGTACTGATCTCTGACACTTCTGTATCCCTTGAAAAGACAGAGGAAACAACAATAATATTCAGTGTTGCGTCCTCCCTTTTTCTCTTTCACCCTCCCTCTTTCTCCTTCTCTYCCTCCTCCATTTACATWTCTATCTGTCTCTTATTCCCTCCCTCTCCCTATACCTGTCTCTCTCACTCGATCTCTTCTCTTTCCTTATTCCTCTTCTTCATCTCCCTCCCTCCCTTCCTCCCTCTCTCTTTGTCTTCTACATACCAGCATCTCTCTTTGTCCTCTACATACTTCTCCCCCTTGTTTAAAGCCTGAACCCTCTCCCGACCAGTGGGCTGTGGTTGCCTGTGAAAACCCATTCACATGGAACTGGTTAAGAAGGCATTCCTTCCATGGAGAAAATGTCTGGCACCAAGCGACTGTACTGTAATACAGAAACCATAGAGTAACGGGAGGTCTCTGCTAATAACATCCCTCCTGTGGCAATCTCATCCTCTGTAAGCTCCCTCTTCCTCCTGTTCTACCACTTCTATAAGAGAGAAAGCAGGGAGGGATGGAGGGAAGGAGCAATGGGATGTAGAGTGTTCAAAGCAAAAGATCTGTGACCTGTCTTCCTTGTCCTTCTGTACCTTTCCATGATCCAAACCCAGAAACCAGCGAGACATGAGGTACACAATTCCAACTTTCAAATAAATGGAAAGAAAATATTTTGATGGGTACTTTTTGGAGGCTCCTTCCTCTATGGTTCAACAAAAATGCACCCAGCAGGCAAGGTGAGTCAGAAAGCAGTGTAATTGTCTTGTGTATTTTGGCTTGCCAAGCTGGGCTTGAGAAATGCTCTGGAACCCAACGCTAAAGCACGATGGTGTGTATCACAAAGTGGTTAGCTCTGGGAAAATATACAGAACTGCTAAGAATTACCCTTTGGGATAATTCCCAACCGGCTTTGCAGAGTGCACAAAAACACCTACACACATATGCGTGCAAACACAAGCACACACACCCCCCTCTCTGGTTGGACACCAGCAGTCAATAGGCAAACGTATTGTTCAGTGGTACCATATCTTCCGTTATAGATCGACCCAATCTAGAGTACATGTCAACAGCCTAGTACTAATATTCTTCTTGTTATTTGCATTAACCCCCCCCTTAAATTTTTTTGACATTTTCTTAATACATTTTTTACACTGCTGTTACTCACTGTTTATTATCTATACATAGCCGCTTTACCCCTACCTACATGTACATATTACCTCAATTACCTCGCCTAACCTGTACCCTGAACATTGACTCTGTACCAGTACCTCCTGTATATAACCTTGTTATTGTTATTATATTGTGTTACTTTTTAAAACAATTATTTTTTTTGTAAATATTTTCTTAAAACTGCATTTTTGGTTAAGGGCTTGTACCTTAACATTTCATGGTAATGTTGTATTCGGGAACATGTGACAAATAAAATGTGATTGGATTTTGATTTAGAATTTTGACTCCTCTTCTTCATAAGGTTTGGGTTAGAGTTAGTCTTTAACCATCACCAAGTATGGAGACAATCTGTCAGGTCCAACAGATTGAGCGAATTTGCTAAAGTCCTAATGTGCTAACCACTAGCTCACCAAAACCATGGGTGTGGTAGAATGGCGGGGACTGACACTACTTCAGGTCTCAGGAAGTCAGTAGTGTTGCCATCTTTTAAATGATGATGACAGACAGAGCAGAAGTGTGGTTTGTTTCTCTAGCAATGAGAGTATGACTTTCATAATGTTAACATGCTGCAAATATGGATTGACTGAGGGATGGAGGACATTAGAAGACATTGACTGTATATTTAGCTTCCTGGATGAATGTTCAACAATACTAAGATGGGTTATAGAAGAATTGTAATGCAAACACACCACTGTGTGCTGAGAACAATGGGAWAAGGAATTCTACAGTTGGTTCTAGTCAGTTCAAAAAGTAAAGATACCTTCATAGAAAATTACTCAAGTAAAAGTGAAAGTCACCCAGTAAAGTCCTACCTCAGTAAAAGTCTAAAAGTATTTGATTTTTGATTTTAAATATACTTAAGTACCAAAAGTAAATGTAATTGCTAAAATATACTTAAGTATCGAAAGTAAAAGTAAAAGTATAAATAATTTCAAATTCATTATATTAAGCAAACATGCATGGATAGCCTGGGGCACACTCCAACCATCAGTCATAATTTACAAATGAAGCATGTGTTTAGTGAGTCTGCCAGATCAGAGGCAGTAGGGATATCCAGGGATGTGTGTGAATTAGACCATTTTCCTGTCCTGCTAAGCATTCAAAATGTAACAAGTACTTTCGGGTGTCAGAGAAAATGTATGAAATACATCAAATGTATTTCTATGAAAATTATGTTAAATGTAATTATGATGTAATAATGATGCAACTATGATGGTGATACGATATGGATTTTGAATATTAAGGCTATATTAAGTTCATGTTGCACACATAGACACTCAACCATGCAAATTGTCTGGGTTATTATTTATATGGACATCACACATTATAGTCTTACTCTTATTCAGACATCATACACACTCTCACTAAATCACATCCAATAACATGCAGTGGCTTGCAAAAGTATTCACCCCCTTAGCATTTTTCCTATTTTGTTGCCTTACATCCTGGAATTTAAATTGATTTTTGGGGTGTTTGTATCATTTGATTTACACAACATGCCTACCACTTTGAAGATACATTTTTTTTTTTTGTGTGAAACAAACAACAAATAAAACAAAAAAACAGAAAACTGGAGCGTGCATAACTTTCCACCCCCCCAAAGTCAATACTTTGTAGAGCCACCTTTTGCAGCAATTACAGCTGCAAGTCTCTTGGGGTAGCTTGGCACATCTAGCCACTGGGATTTTTGCCCATTCTTCAAGGCAAAACTGCTCTAGCTCTTTCAAGTTGGATGGGCTCCGCTTGTGTAAAGCAATCTTTAAGTCATACCACAGATTCTCAATTGGATTGAGGTCTGGGCTTTGACTAAGCCATTCCAAGACATTTCAATGTTTCCCCTTAAACCACTCGAGTGTTGCTTTAGCAGTATGCTHAGGGTCATTGTCCTGCTGGAAGGTGAACCTCATTTTGAATATCTGTCACGACTTCCGCCGAAGTCGGTCCCTCTCCTTGTTCGGGCGGTGTTCGGCGGTCGACGTCACCGATCTTCTAGCCATCACTGTTCCATTTTTCATTTTCCATTGGTTTTGTCTTGTCTTCCTTCACACCCAGAGTCTTTTGTTGCACATATGTTTGTTTCTGTCACTTTTCCTGAGTTTTCCCCGCATTCCCAGCATAAGGCGCTCGTAGATTCAGGTGCGGCTGGGAATTTCATTGATAGAGCGTTAGCTCATAGTTTAGGGACCCCATTGTTCCCGTGGATGTGCCCTTCCCCGTTCATGCCTTACATAGTCGACCATTAGGGTCAGGGTTAATTAGGGAGGTCACCGCTCGTTTGGGTATGGTGACGCAGGGTGGTTACACTGAGAAAATGTGTCTTTTCCTTATTGACTCTCCTGCGTTTCCCGTGGTGCTGGGCCTACCCTGGTTAGCTTGTCATAACCCTACTGTTTCTTGGCCACAGAGGACTCTCACGGGGTGGTCGCGAGAGTGCTCAGGTAGGTGTTTAGAGGTTTCGGTTGGTGCTACTACGGTGGAGAGTCCAGACCTGRTCTCCACTGTGCGCATTCCCCCTGAATATGCCAATTTGGCACAGTGGAGACTCAATTACCACCTCATCGACGGGGCGATTGTACGATAGATCTCCTGGTAGACGCTGCACTTCCCAGGAGTCACGTGTGTCSCCTCTCACAGGCGGAGACGGAAGCTATGGAAACATATATCTCCGAATCCCTGCGTCAGGGGTACATTCGGTCCTCCACTTCACCAGTCTCCTCAAGTTTCTTTTTTGTGAAGAAGAAGGAGGGAGGTCTGCGTCCGTGTATTGACTACCGGGTCTAAATCAGATCACGTTGAGGTATAGTTACCCGCTACCTCTCATAGCCACAGTGATAGAGTCAATGCACGGGGCGCGCTTCTTCACCAAACTAGATCTCAGGAGCGCTTACAATCTGGTGCATATCCGAGAGGGAGATGAGTGGAAGACGGCTTTCAGTACCACCTCAGGGCACTATGAGTACCTCGTCATGCCGTACGGGTTGATGAATGCGCCATCAGTCTTCCAAGCTTTTGTAGACRAGATTTTCAGGGACCTGCACAGGCAGGGTGTAGTGGTGTATATTTATGACATTTTGATATACTCCGCTACACGCGCCAAGCATGTGTCCCTGGTGCGCAAAGTGCTTGGTCGCCTATTGGAGCATGACCTGTACGTCAAGGCTGAGAAATGCCTGTTTTTCCAACAGTCCGTCTCCTTCCTAGGGTACCGCATTTCCACGTCAGGTGTGGAGATGGAGAGTGACCGCATTGCAGCCATGCGTAATTGGACGACTCCCACCANGTCCGTCTCCTTCCTAGGGTACCGCATTTCCACGTCAGGTGTGGAGATGGAGAGTGACCGCATTGCAGCCATGCGTAATTGGACGACTCCCACCATGGTAAAGCAGGTGCAGCGAATCTTAGAGTTTGCCAACTACTACCGGAGGTTTATCCGGGGTTCCACAACTGCCGTGGTCGCACCTGTTGGTGGATTACCTAACCGATCTTCCACCTTCACAGGGTAACACCACAATCCTGGTCGTTGTGGATCGTTTTTCTAAGTCCTGTCGTCTCCTCCCTTTGCCCGGTTTCCCTACGGCCCTACAAACTGTGGAGGCCCTGTTTACACACGTCTTCCGGCACTACGGGGTGCCTGAGGATATAGTGTCTGATCGGGGTTCCTAGTTCACGTCAAGGGTCTGGAAGGCGTTCATGGAATGTCTGGGGGTCTCGGTCAGCCTTACCTCAGGTATTCACCCCGAGAGTAACGGGCAGGTGGATAGAGTGAATCAGGATGTGGGTAGGTTTCTGAGGTCTTATTGCCAGGACCGGCCGGGGGAGTCGGCGGCGTTCGTGCACTTGGCAGAGATGACCCAGAACTCGCTCCGCCACTCCTCCACTAACCTTTCTCCCTTTCAGTGTGTATTGGGGTAGCAGCCGGTTCTGGCTCCTTGGCATCAGAGTCAGACCGAGGCTCCTGCGGTGGACGATTAGTTCCGGCGCGCGGAAGAAACATKGGACGCCACCCATGTCCACCTTCAGSGCGCTGTACTGCACCAGAAAGTTGGCGCAGACYGTCACCACAGTGAGGCCCTGGTGTTCGCACCGGGGGACAGGGTCTGGCTCTTGACCCGAAACCTGCCCCTCCGCCTGCCCTGTCGGAAGCTGGGTCCGCGGTTTGTGGGGCCCTAACCTCTTGACGCTAAGGGTCAGATTTTTTTTTTTACAAGCGAAAGAAATCAAGCTTTTGTGAGTGTAGCTTTCAATGCTACAACAGCTAGCCTTATATTAGCTTGGTCGCTTGGTCACGAAGTCAGAAAAGCAATGAAATGATTGCTTACCTTTGATAATCTTTGGATGTTTCCACTCACGAGACTCCCAGTTCACAACAAATGTTCTTTTGTTCGATAAATATTACTTTTATCACAAAAAAACGCTATTTGGGTTGCGCATCTATGTTGAGAAAACCAAAGTGGTAATCCGTTCGACAAATTCCAAAAAGTATCCGTAATGGTCGTAAGAAACATGTCAAATGTTTTTTATACTAACCCTCAGGTTGTTTTTAACCAACATAATCGATAATATTTCAACCGGACCATAACCTATTCTTTAAGAGACAAACGGAAAATGGAGAGCTCCTCTCGCGTGCGCAGGAACTATTCGGAGGACACCTGACTACTTATGAAACATCTCGCTCATTTTCAAAATAAAGCCTTGAAACTATGTCTAAAGCCTGGTCACAGCCTGAGGAAGCCATTGGAAAAGGAATCTGGTTGATACCCCTTTAAATGGAAAAAGACGGTCCAAGAACCACCGTTTTTTTTTTATTTTAAATATCACTTCCGGGTTATATTTTCTCAGGTTTTCGTCTGAGAATACGTTTTTGTTATACTCACAGACAATATTTTGACAGTTTTGGAAACTTTGGAGTGTTTTCTATCCTAATCTGTAAATTATATGCTATTCTATGATCTGGGCCAGAGAAAATGTCCGTTTACCTTGGGAACGATATTTTAAGAAAAAAAAAAAATCTGACCCTTAGCGTCAAGAGTTAGGGCCCCACAACCGCGGACCCAGCTTCCGACGGGCAGGCGGAGGGGCAGGTTTCGGTCAAGAGCCAGACCCTGTTCCCCCGGTGCGAACACCAGGGCCTCACTGTGGTGACAGTCTGCGCCAA
>NC_036870.1:22705614-22726617 GCF_002910315.2 Salvelinus sp. IW2-2015
GCATTTCATCCTGAAGTGAATTCCATAAACTAGTCTCTCTTCAAGATACTCTCTAGTAAAAGCCTGGGCCTTTGGACGTGTAGAAACACGTCCAGCGCCTTCCCCTGGGATGTCTTATGCCGGAAGTGAGAGAAGAAATGACTTGATTATCTCTTAGGGACTGAAAACAACATCTTGGGAGTGACAAGTGCGCACTTTAGTTTTTTTTCTGGGCACGAAGTAGGAAACTGACCTGGCTCCTGGAAAACCCTCGTTATAGGAAATATGAGCCTCCTAGCCTTCTCAATTTATTGATACATGTCCACATCATCTACAAGTATGTTTTTTCAATTAATACTTAATTTATTATTGAAATTTATTCTGGACTTAGACGTGAATGCACGCAAGGAATTTTGTCAAACGGAGATGTTAGCACTGGCATGGCTCAGTGTGCGCATGCTAATTCAAGAGGGACATCGTTCGTGTTTTCCTTAAGAGGTTTCCAATAAGACTGTCTGAACAAAGACCTTTGGAGGACATTCTATGGAAAATCAAAAAGATAAGGACCCAATGTGGGATGCTTTCATATATCTGTCGAACTGTGTTATCGCTAGCGTTTGACCTAGAATCGAATGCTGCTGGTGTTAGCTATTGTAGTTAAGCTGAAATATAATCGAGTAATTTGGTTTGCGCTGTAAAAACACTTCAGAAAGCCGGAAAATATTGTCTGTATTCACAAATCTTTCTCTTTCATTAGCTATCCACCAATTTTTTCTGAAAATGTTTTCTGAGTGTAATTTAGTAGTTGACGTTGCGTGTCTTATTTTCTTCTGGCTACTCCCCGTGCGATTTCTGACGTGTAGTATGATGGTGGCTTAAGATGGTAGCAGTAATGTAAAACTGATTATAGCTAAAATATGCAACATTCTTCGAACAAAACATGATTATTGTGTAAACATGTTATAGGACTTCCATCTGACGGGATTTTTTGGTTATTTTAGTTGGTCTAGGTAGGTGTTCTGGTTAGTTTTGGTTAGCTTGTGTGCATGCCTACTTGCATGCTACCGCTGCTGTGAAAATGTCTGCTGTCTTTGTATTTGTGGGAGCAACATAAAGTTATGTGTGTGTTTTCGTAAAAACACTTCCAGAATCGGAATATTGCTGTATTCACATGATCTTTTCCTTTCATTAGCTATCCACCATATATTTCTCTGAAATGTTTTCTGATTGGTGTTAATTAGTAGTTGACGTGGTTCTGTATTTCCCTGGCTTACTCCCGTGCGATTCTGACAATAGTATGATGTTAGCAGTAATGTAAAACTGATTTAGTAGCCTAAAATATGCAAATTTTTTTGGAACAAACATAGATTATTGTGTAACATGTTATGAGGACTGTCATCTTGATGTAGTTTTTCTAGTTATTAGGTGGTTTTTAGGTTAGTTAGTTGGCTTGTGCATGCTAACTTTCATCCTACTGTGCTGTGAAAAAATGGTCTTGTCCTCTTTTTTGATTTGGGTGGGAAGCAAACAAATATATGTTGTGTTTCTCTGTAAAACAATTTAAACAAAATCGGACCATGTTGGCTGGATGATGAAGATGTTTATCGTTCAATGCTGGTATTGACTGTTAATGTGTGAAATTAAATATTTTAAAAAAGATTGATTTTTGAAATTATCGCGCCCGGCACTGAGCTGGACGGTTGTCAGAGTGTACCGATATCGGGCTGCAGCCCTAACAGGTTTTAACCAACAAATCGATAATATTTCAACCGGACCATAACCTATTCTTAAGAGACAAACGGAAAATGGAGAGCTCCTCTCGCGTGCGCAGGAACTATTCGGAGGACACCTGACTACTTATGAAACATCTCGCTCATTTTCAAAATAAAGCCTGAAACTATGCTAGCTGTTAAAGCCGTCAACGCCTGAGAAGCCATTGGAAAAGGAATCTGGTTGATACCCCTTTAAATGGAAAAAGACGGTCCAAGAAACACCGTGTTTTTTTTTATTTTAAATATCACTTCCGGGTTATATTTTCTCAGGTTTTCGTCTGAGAATACGTTTTGTTAACTTCACAGACAATATTTTGACAGTTTGGAAATTGGAGTGTTTTCTATCCTAATCTGTAAATTATATGCATATTCTATGATCTGGGCCAGAGAAAATGTCCGTTTACCTTGGGACGATATTTTAAGAAAATATATATTTTCAAAATCTGACACGATAGATGGATTAACAACCAGCTAAGCTGTGTTTTGGTATATTTCACTTGTGATTTCAATGTTTATAAATATTTGTCACGACTTCCACCGAAGTCAGTCTCTCTCCTTGTTCGGGCGGTGTTCGGCGGTCGACGTCACCGATCTTCTAGACATCACTGATCCATTTTTAATTTTCCATTGGTTTTGTCTTGTCTTCCTTCACACCTGGTTCCAATCCAATCAATTACATGTTGTGTATTTAACCCTCTGTTTCCCATCATRTCCTTGTCGGAGATTGTTTGTTTGTATGTTCGTGTAGTATGTATTGGTGCGCGACAGGTTCTTGTACCCACTTTTATTTATGTTGTATTTTGGTTTTGGAGTTTTGTTAAGTTAATTAAACGACTCCATTTATACCAAGTTCGATTCTCCTGCGCCTGACTTTCCTGCCACCTACACACACGTTGTTACAATATCAAAGTGGATGAAAAACAGATTTGGCCCATTAATCTATATGGTTCAAATCAGGATGACCCATACTTCTTCGAAAATATTTATACCAATTTATTGAACTAACAGGCAACAAATGATCAAATCACTATGGTGGGAGACTGTAACACAGTGTTAAGTACCTCAATGGACCCTAAGGAAATTGTCACGGATCCCCGGGACTGCTGCTCATTCCGTTCACCAGCTCCAGAGGTCTACCTCACCGGCATTCTAGGCATCACTGAACTGGGTTCATTACCACCTACCCCGGACTGTCTTGTCTCATTACGCACACCTGGTTCACATTCCCCCTGATTAGTATGTTATTTATGTGCCCTCTGTTCCCAATTGTCCTTGTCTGTTATTGTTTCCATGTCCGTTGGTCCTATGAGTACCTGTGCTGTTGTATCGGCTTCCATGCTGCATGTTATTGTGCACTTGTTTTACGAGTCTCGTACCATGTATTATTTAGAGGTTTACACCTCACTCTTTTGTTTGGGTGGAGTACATAAAAAACCCTGTTACGCATTCTTGCGCCTGTCTACWATCATTAGACAACGTGACAGAAATCACTCTTAAAACTATCATCACCTTGCCCTTAAGGAAATCACAAATATTATGGACACATTAGAAATAGTGKATATTTGGAGACTAAAAAACCCTGATCAAGCTAGTCATCTTGACTACTTTCTTTTTGTCAAGCCCTGACCTGAGAGAGCCATTTTATTTCTCTATTTAGTTAGGTCAGGGTGTGATGTGGGGTGGGCATTCTAGGTTTTTGTATTTCTTTGTGTTTGGCCGAGTGTGGTTCCCAATCAGAGGCAGCTGTATATCGTTGTCTCTGATTGGGAATCATACTTAGGTAGCCTTTTTCCCACCTATGTTGTGGGATCTTGTTTTTTGTTAGCTCTGTAAAGCCTGCAGAACGTGAYGTTCATTATTCTTTTTGTTGTTTATGTTTGGTGTTCTGAGTAATTAAAGAATCATGAACATTTACCACGCTGCACCTTAGTCCACTTCTTCAGACGAGCGTTACAGAAGATCCCACCACAAAAAGACCAAGCAGCATTTTCTGGAGGAGTGGATATGGGAGGAGATACTGGAAGGCAAGGGACCCTGGGCRCAGGCTGGAGAATATCGCCGTCCTAAGGAGGAGCGAGAAGCAGCAAAAGTGGAACGGCGAAGATACGAGRAGTTGGCACGACGAAGCATGCACGAGAGGCAGCCCCCAAAATTTGTTGGGGGGGCACACGGGGAGATTGGCGGAGTCAGGTTATAGACCTGAGCCAACTCACCGTGCTTACCGCGGGGAGCGAGTGACCGGGCAGGCACCGTGTTATGCAGTAAAGCGCACGGTGTCTCCAGGGCGCGTGCATAGCCCGGTGCGCTCGGAGCCAGCTCTCCGCAAGTGCCACGCTAGAGTGGGCATCCAGCCAGGGCGGATTGTGCCAGCTCAGCGCTCTTGGTCTCCTGTGCGCCGTTTCGGCCCAGGGTATCCTGCGCCGGCTCTGCGCACTGTGTCTCCGGTGCGCTGTGACAGCTCAGTGTGTCCTGTGCCTGTGCTCCGCATGTGCCGGGCTAAAGTGGGCATTCAGCCACGAGGAGCGGTGCAAGTTCTAAGCACCAGATCTCCAGTGCTCCCCCACAGCCCGGTTCGACCTGTGCCTKCRCTCTGGAGGTGCCGGGCTAAAGTGGSCATTCAGCCTGGAAGAGWGGTGCAGAATTTGCAGAAACTTGTTACTAAAAGACGGAGTCATCTGTGATTCTCTGAATTATATTTTAAAAGAGAAAGCTAAATATTTTAACTCCTCTTGACAATTCAAGACTCTCTGAGAAGTAGCCGCTATTTACTATTTTACACCTGGGCTTGCTATACATTACTTTGACCCATTTTATAAGAGAATCACCAAAATTGAAAAAAATCCAKGCTTTCATAAATAAAATACAGTCTTACTTTATCAAAGGCCTTTTCAAAATTCACTATAAATACCAGGCCTGGATTCTTAGATGTTTTAGGTTGTTCTGTTAAAAAGTTATTCCTCTGTCATTAGGCCTTCACTGATCTTTTTGTACATTTGTTAATTTTAGATTTGTTCAATTATTTGGAAAGAATTCTTTACAGTAATCGTCATTCAGGGGGTGAGGATGAGACAGAAAAGAGAACTGCTTAATTCTTGCCGCACAGATCCCGATTACGGGATCATTTTCGTAAAAAAACGCTGAATTGCAGAGCGCCAAATTCAAAAATATTACTCGTGTCAGATTCTGAAAATATGCTTTACAGCGAAAGCAATCCAAGCGTTTGTGAGTTTATCAATCACTAGACAAAACAGTAAGAACAGCTAGCCCCAAATTAGCATGGTCACGAAAGTCAGAAAAGCAATAAAATGAATCGCTTACCTTTGATAATCTTCGGATRTTTGCACTCACGAGACTCCCAGTTACACAATAAATGTTCTTTTTGTTCAATAAATATTAGTTTTATAACCAAAAAACGCCATTTGGTTTGCGCGTTATGTTCAGAAAACCACAGCCTCATTCCGTTCCTGAAAGGCAGACGAAAATTCAAAAAAGTATCCGTAATGTTCGTAGAAACATGTCAAACGTTTTTTATAATCAATCCTCAGGTTGTTTTTAACCTTTCTGCGCACAGATCCTGATTACGGGATCATTTCCCTAAACAACCACTGAATTGCAGGGCGCCAAATTCAAAAATATTACTTCAAATATTTATAATCATGCAATCACAAGTGAAATATACCAAAACACAGCTTAGCTTGTTGTTAATTCACCTATCGTGTCAGATTTAGAAAATATGCTTGACAGAGAAAGAAATACAAGCTTTTGTGAGTGTATCAATCAATGCTACAACAGCTAGCCCCAAATTAGCATGGTCAACAAAGTCAGAAAAGCAATAAAATGAATCGCTTACCTTTGATAATCTTCGGATGTTTGCATTCACGAGACTCCCAGTTACACAACAAATGTTATTTTTGTTCGATAAATATTACTTTTATAACAAAAAAACGCCATTTGGGTTGCGCGTTATGTTGAGAAAACTACAGCCTCGTTCCGTTCGACAAAAATTCCAAAAAGTATCCGTAATGGTCGTAGAAACATGTCAAATATTTTTTATAATCAATCCTCAGGTTGTTTTTAACCAACATAATCGATAATATTTCAACCGGACCGTAACCTATTCAATAAGAGAGAAAAGGAAAATGGAGAGCTCCCCTTCTGACAGCCGCCGAGGAACTTTCAGAGGACACCTGACTACTTTGAAAAGTCTCGTTCATTTTTCAAAATAAAAGCTTGAACTATGTCTAAAGCCTGGTCACAGCCTGAGGAAGCCATTGGAAAAGGAATCTGGTTGATACCCCTTTAATGAAAGAGGGGCAGGCAATGAAACAGGGATAAAAAAATAAATAATGCACTTCCGGGTTGGATTTCCTCAGGTTTTTGCCAGCAACATCAGTTCTGTTATACTCACAAGACAATATTTTGACAGTTTGGAAACTTTGGAGTGTTTTCTATCCTAATCTGTAAATTATATGCATATTCACTATCTGGGCCTGAGAAAAGTCCGTTTACCTTGGGAACGTTATTTTATATTTAAAAAAAAATTCTGCCCCCTAGCTGAAAGAAGTTAAACAAGGGTGCCCGCTGTCACCATATCTATTCATTATGGCCATTGAAATGCTAACTATTAAAATCAGATCAAATAACAACATTAGAGGATTAGAAATCTAAGTCTTGACTTCAAGTGTTATATTTCGTCCGCAAGCTAGATCCCTGTAATGCTCATTGAAGATTAAGATAAACTTTTCTGGACTCTCTGGATTAAAACCAAATGATGATCAGTGTATAATATTACGTTTTGGATCCTCACAAAATAAAACTTTTACATTACCCTACCTATAAAATGGGCTGACGGTGAAGTAGATATACTTGGTATTCAAATCACATGTCACACCCTTATCTGTTTCACCTGTCTTTGTGATTGTCTCCACCCCCCTCCAGTTGTCACCTATCTTCCCCATTATCCCCTGTGTATTTATACCTGTGTTCTCTGTTGGTCTGTTGCCAGTTCGTCTTGTTTGTCAGGTCAACCAGCGTTTATGTGTCTCAGCTCCTGCTTTTCCCAGTCTCTCTTTTTCTCGCCCTCCTGGTTTTGACCTTTGCCTTTCCTGACTCTGAACCCGCCTGCCTGACCACTCTGCCTGCACCTGAGCCTGCCTGCCGACCTGTACCTTTTCCCCACCTCTGGATTATTGACCTCTGCCTACCCTGACCCTGAGCCTGCTTGCTGCCCGGTACCGTTGCCCCACCTCTGGTTTCCTGATCCCTGCCTGCCTTGAACTGTCTATTGCCTGCTCCTGTTGGATTATTAAACCATTGTTAATTCAACGTTGACTGCATCTGGGTCTTATATCACAAAATATATAAATTCGCTCTCCACAACAAATTTCAATAGAAMATTTGAAAAAATAGACAAGATTCTGCAACCATGGAGAGGTAAATACCTGTCTATTTATGTARAAATTGCCCTGATTAACTCCTCCGTCATATCGCAGTTTACTCACTTACTTATGGCTCTGCCTAYTCCTGATGATATGATTTTCAAATCATATGAGCAATTAATATTTAGSTTTATCTGSGATGCTAAACCAGASAAGGTAAAGTGTGCCTATCTATATAATGAAGATGAACTGGGTGGATTCAGATTATTACATATGAAAGCACTAAACCTCTCTCTAAAGGCTTCACTTATCCAAAAGTTTTACTTGAACCCTCAAGTAGATTACAAAGAAACGCTCATCCATTGTATAAAAATTGCCTTTGTGCAGATTGCCATGTCTCATTTTCAATTAATTGAAAATGTAACTTTTTTCATACAGGCATTGCAGAGTTGGCTACAATTAAAATTTCATCCCCCTTGAAAATATAGAACAAATATTACAACAAATATTATGGCTGAACTCAAATGTGTTGGCTGAAAAAATAACTGTATTTATGGAAAAGGGTATTTTGTTTTTAAATTATATTGTAAATTGGAGCTATGTCTTTCATGGAGTTATCAGAATTCTATGGGAAGGTCTGCTCAATCCAAGATTACAACCAATTGATTACAGAATTAACCCAAAAATGGAGGAAGCATGTGCCCAATATAAAGTATCAGAACAGCATAAATAGGAAAGTATACCAGTTTCATTTGAGGACCAGGATGTTGACAGCTGTGCCATACAGACTGCAAARTAGTTGGAAAGTGATTTGTGATGTACCGATTCCATGMTACACGGTGTATAAATTGATATTTAAAACTAGGCAAGATGCAGGWCTTTGTGCTTTTCAGCAAAAATTATTGTACAGATTCTTACCACCAACAAAATGTTGAATATTTGGGGCATACAATCATCACAGCTCTGCAGATTTTGTTGTGACGATTAGACCAGTTGTTTTGGTATTGCCCTCAGGTAGCCTGTTTCTGGTCTCAGGTTCAGGAATGGCTGAAAATGCATAACATTGATCTAAAATTGGGAGATGGGAGATCTGGAGAGACCGGGTCAGTCAATTCCTAATATACTAATACTCTTAGGAAAAGTATGTATCTTCAACTCGCAATCTGTGGACTCTATTTGATTAGATTCAAATTGTATGTTAAACATCGTAGCATAGTTGAAAGATATATGGTGCGTAGAAATCCGAAGAGGGTGGCCAGTAGAGATAGGTGGGATGGGCTGAGGAAAGCTGAGGGTTTGGGATGTGGAATTGGAAACAAGTGGGATTGGAGTTGCTGGGTGGGGAATAGAATGACGGTCAAAGATAAAAGTCAAAAATTAAGTCAAAATAAAACATAACAAAGTCAGTTTGAATGACATTGAAGGGCAGTGTTGTTATGGCCAATGCTTGTTTGCCCAAGGCTGATGCCGCGCAAGTGTTTGTACACATGCATATACACACACACTCATTCAAATGCACACAGGTGCAAATACATGGATACACCCACACATGTAAATAGTGCCGTACATACATTTCAATATACAGTGGCATTGCTTTTATTAGTTTTGTTTGTCCTTGATGTCTTTAGTTTTTTCCCAGGGGCGGTTTCTTGTTGGGGGGGGGGGGGGGGGGTCTTGTTGGGGAACTGTGGGGGGAATCTTGGAGGGCTGGTGGCCTGATGGTTTGGGGGCTTGGGCCGGTGGCTGATAGGTTGCTGTTCGGGTCCCTGTTTTTGACTTGTGGGAGGTGGTCTGTCGACATGCCAATGAGCAGGGCGTTGACCCTGGTTGCTTTGTGGGTCGCTCTGGATGGGAGTCTGTTAGATGAACTTCAGCCATCATTGGACTACCGACTCCCTTGCCCTTTAAAATCCATCCCTGCTCTGGAAATTTGGGCTTGTTTCCTGGGCTCAAATAAAATCCAATCAAATTGTCAGATGCGTCGATACAACAGGTTTAGACCTTACAGTGAATGCTTACTCTACAAGCCCTTAATCAACAATGCAGTTTTTAAGAACTTTGTGGGCTATACTCGGCCTTGTCTCAGGATGGTAAGTTGGTGGTTGAAGATATCTCTAGTGGTGTGGGGGCTGTGCTTTGGCAAAGTGGGTGGGGTTATATCCTTTGTTTGGCCCTGTGGGGGGTATCATCGGATGGGGCCACAGTGTCTCCTGACCCTCTTTGTCTCAGCCTCCAGTATTTATGCTGCAGTAGTTTATGTGTCTAGGGTCAGTTTGTTATATCTGGAGTACGTCTCCTGTCTTATCCGGTATCCTGTGTGAATTTAAGTATGCTCTCTCTAATTCTCTCTCCTCTCTCTTCTTTCTCTCTCTCGGAGGACCCTAGACCTGCGTCAGGACTACCGGCATGATGACTCCTTGCTGTCCCAGTCCACCTGGCCTTGCTGCTGTTCCAGTTTCAACTGTTCTGCCTGCGGCTTGGAACCCTGACCTGTCCACCGGATGTGCTACCTGTCCCAGACCTGCTGTTTTCAACTCTCTAGAGACCGCAGGAGCGGTAGAGATACTCTTAATGATCGGCTATGAAAAGCCAAACTGACATTTACTCCTGATTATTATTTGACCATGCTGGTCATTTATGAAACATTTGAACATCTTGGCCATGTTCTGTTATAATCTCCACCCGGCACAGCCAGAGAGGACTGGCCACCTCTCAGCCTGGTTCCTCTCTAGGTTTCTTCTAGGTTTTGGCTTTCTAGGGAGTTTTTCCTAGCCACTGTGCTTCTACACTGCTCATTGCTTGCTGTTTGGGTTTTAGGCTGGGTTCTGTACAGCACTTCGAGATATTAGCTGATGTACGAAGGGCTATATAAAATAAACTTGATTTGATTTGATTTTTGGAAGCCGAGTGTACATTTTTGCATTATATTATTTTATGTTATAGAGCGAATGTCAGTGCATTAAACTAGGTAAGGAAACTACATATCCCACCATTGCAAGTAAAGCCTTCTCACAAAAAGCATATTTTGGTAAAACAGTGTAGAGGTTGCACTTGTACTCAAAATATCTAGGATCAGTTGTGTCTTCTCATATCCCAAACTTCACCTACAGAGTGAAACATATTTAACTGACCTTAGACAGATCCTATGGGTCATTTCACCCTCCTGTCTATGTGAGTGTTGCAGTATAAAATATAGGACCAGTTACCACACTCTGGAAACAATTACTGGGTATAATCAGCACATTCTTTCATCCCTCCATCTCAGCTGATTAGAACATCCATTGGTATGTAAGGTTAACCTCACATACACACACATACACATTCACGAGGATGTGCACACGCACACAACACACATATTCAAAAGAATGTGCACCACACACACACACAATACACATTCACACATGATGTGTGTGTGTGTGTATGTGTGTTTTAGGGTGTGTTGTGCATTAGAGAGTGAATTTAAAAAATAGAATTTACAAACTATGGGAAGGGGGATTGAAGGTTGAGGGGGTAAACACACACACAGATGTTGATTAATGAGTTTTGAGCAGAGACCACCCATGGTCAAATTAACCTGCCATAATATACAGGAGCAGTAAAATACCATTCAGTCGCCACTCTCCTATTTACTCACCCTGCAGCATCTTGCCTGTTTGTGTGTGTGTGTGTGTGTGTGTGTGTGTGTGTGTGGTGTGTGTGTGTGGTGTGTGTGTGTGTGTGTGTGTGTGTGTGTGTGTGGTGTGTGTTGTGTGTGTGTGTGTGTGTGTGTGTGTGGGGGTGGTTGTGTGTGGTGTTCGAATAGGGATTACTTTAACAGCACTGTTTAAAATGTGGGCTTCTCCTGTTGTTTCATCCCCTCTGTGTTGCCTATTTCTAGTGTTGTTTCTTCCTTTTCTCAGCAGATGGACGTGAGGTTGACGCATGCTTCTCTAATCTCTACGGAGCTCTCTTTCCCAGGGTGAAAACACTGACATCCTTCTTCTCTCCTCCGTCCCCACCCCCCTGTTATCAGTGTCAAATAATGACCCAGGGGAAACAGAGCTCAGGTACAATATGGGCCAGGTTAACCAAGGGGGAGGCTAGCCAAAATATCATTCCTCCATCTCTCTCCCGCCCCTGAAATGCCAGTCAGGTTTCTTGGCAGAGCCACAGGACCAGCACAAAGGAATTTCCCCCTGAAATGTATATCAATTTCAGAGTGCCACAGTTTAAACATTGGCTAAAAAAAAGACCCTGCCTCTCCTCCCTCTTTTCTCCCTTCTTTCTTTTCTTGTCTGCTCTAGTTGTTTTTCTTCCTTTTCCCTCCCTTCCTGTCCTCTGATCATTTGCACTTTTCTTTTCTCCCTCCCCTGTTCTCACTCCTTTACCCGTCCCGTGTTTTCCTCTTCTCTCCAGCTTTTCTCCTCCCCTGTTCTCTCCTTTCCTTCTCCTCTCCGATTTCCCTCTACACTCGTTCCTCCCTTCCTCTCTTTTGTTCTCCACTCCTTTCTCCCTCTTTCTCTCTCTCTCTCTTCTCTCCTCCACCTCTCTGTAGCCACTGTGGTAAATGCCATACATTCCATTGTAAGGTTATAGCAGACAAAAGTGAACCAGAATCACCTGAGAGAGAAAACCACCCTTCTGAAACAGGGAGAGGAGAAAGAGGCTGATACAGAGAGAAGAAACGAGGTAGTGTGAAAGACGGAGAACAGAAAGAGATGGAGATAGCAGCAGTAAAGTCACGGTTTATAGAGAAGAAAATAGTAGACTTTCAACGAGGGAAAGAGAGTGAGCAATGGAGAAAGTTGAAAAGAGGGATAATAAAAGAGAGGAAAAAAGATACGAAGATATTCTCTGTAGCCAGAGACACAGGAACACCTGTCCCATCCGGTCCTCTGGTGACCTTTGAACTTTGACCTCTATTACTAACTATATCCTCTGTCACCGATGGGTGACATGTTGAGAGAAGTAAAATATCAAGATTCTACCAGAAATAACTGTTTTAGATATTCAGCAAGGTACCTTACACAATAGATTACTGTAGATTGCATGACGTGCATTTCAATAACACGACCCTGTCAAGGATCCCGCTAAAAGAGAGGTTTAACTTTAAAAAGCTTGAGTCACCCCTAAAGTAGGCCCTTCCCCACACTTAAAACCACACAAATATATACAAACACGTAGACACCACACAAATATACACACATGCAAACACCCTCCACCCAACTACCAACACATACAGACTACTCACAGACCATGTATACAACCACACCCATGCATTTACACCCCAAACACACACATCCCACCCAAAACATACACACAGAAACACACACAATCACACTCCTGTGAATATACCCCCCAAATTAGCACACAGTGGGACCATTCTCCACACACCAGGGTGGGGTACACGGTGAGACATATTAGCGACGCCAGCCCTCTCCGTCAGAGGTTATTTCAGGGATTTGACACACATCCATAGCTAAACAGCCTGTATGATGCAATGGTGTGGGTTTCCAGTTAGTAAACCGCCACTGTTTGTTTTGACGCTTGTCATGGAGAAGGAATGGAGAGGGTGGGGAAGGGAGGGTGGAAGGAAGGGAAAAAATGGACTTACGATCAGGTGTTTTTCCCTCTTCAGGGGAATTTTGGCACCTTGTAAGTGTGTGAGAGGAGACTGACCTGTTAACGGTAGAGAGGTGTAATACAGGAGACTGGTCTGTTAACGGTAGAGAGATACTATACAGGAGACTGGTCTGTTAACGGTAGAGAGGTACTGTACAGGAGACTGGTCTGTTACACCCGTAAACAGATCGCTAAGTCTGCTGTACAGTTAAACCTCCACCTGTTACGATCCGCCCCTAATCCTTACGGGTCACAACCAAAGAAATCCACTCCTGTACAATATCCTCTCTACTGTCAACAGACCAGTCTCCTTTACAATACCTCTCTACCGTAACAGGCCAGTCTCTCTGTACAGTACCTTCTCTACTGTCAACAGGTCGAGTCCCTCCTGTCCAGTACCTCTCCTAATGTCAACAGACCAGTCCTCCTGTACAGTACCTCTCTACTGTCAACAGGTCAGTCTCCTGTACAGTACCTCTCTACCTGTCAACAGACCAGTCTCCTTTACATACCTCTTCTACCGTCAACAGGTCATCCCTGTACAGTACCTCTCTACTGTCAACAGGACAGTCTCCTTTACAATACCGCTCTACCTCAACAGAACAGTCTCCTGAACAGTACCTCTCTACTTCAACAGACCAGTCTCCTGAACAAGTACCTCTCTACTGTCAACAGACAGTCTCCTTTACAATACCTCTCTAACCGTTAACAGGTCAGTCCTCCTGTACAGTACCTCTCTACTGTCAAAGTCAGTCTCCTGTACAGTCCTTCTCGTATGTCAACAGACCAGTCTCCTTTACAATACCTCTCTACCCTCAACAGACCAGTCCCCTGTACAGTACCTCTCTATACAGTTAACAGACCAGTCCCCTGTATAATATCTCTCTACAGTCAACAGACCAGTCTCCTGTACAGTACCTTCTCTACCGTGAACAGGTCAGTCTCCTGTACAATACCTCTTCTACGCGTTAACAGACCATCTCCCGTACAGTACCTCTCTTACCGTTAACAGACCAGTCTCCTGTAACAACCTCTTACCAGTTAACAGACCAGTCTCCTGTATGAATATCTCTCTACGAGTCAACAGACCGGTCTCCTCGTACAGTACCTTCTACGTTAACAGACCAGTCCCCTGTATAATATCTCTCTACAGTCAACAGAACCAGTCTCCTGTACAGTACCTCTCTAGCCGTTAACAGGTCAGTCTCCTGTACAATACCTCTCTACCGTAACAGACCAGTCTCCTGAACAGTACCTCTCTACCGTTAACAGACCAGTCTCCTGTACAATACCTCTTACCGTTAACAGACCAGTCTCCTGTATAAATATCTCTTCTACAGTCAACAGACGGTCTCCCGTACAGTACCTCCTAACGTTAAACAGGTCAGTCTCCTGTACAGTACCTCTCTACCGTTAACAGACCAGTCTCCTGTACAGTACCTCTCTACCGTTAAACAGACCAGTCTCCTGTACAGTACCTCTCTACCGTTAACAGACCAGTCTCCTGTACAGTACCTCTCTACGTCAACAGGTCAGTCTCCTGTTACAATACCTCTCTACCGTTAACAGACCAGTCTCCTGTACAGTACCTCTCTACCGTTAACAGGTAGTCTCCTGTACAGTACCTCTCTATCCCAAAAGACCAGTCTCCTGTACAGTACCTCTCTACCGTTAACAGACCAGTCTCCTGTACAATACCTCTTTACTGGTCACAGGTCAGTCTCCTGTAACAGTACCTCTCTACCGTTAACAGACCAGTCTCCTGTATAATACCTCTCTACAGTCAACAGACCCAGTCTCGCTGTACCGTACCTCTCTACCTGTGAACAAACAGCCACTCCTGTACAGTACCCCTCTACCGTTAACAGACCAGTCTCCCGTACAGTACCTCTCTACCGTTAACAGACCAGTCTCCTGTACAGTACCCCTCTACGTTAACAGACCAGTCTCCTGCGACTTACAGTAGAGTGCATACATTTTTTATTAACATTTTTTATTTATTCTATTTATTTATTTTTACATACTGAGACAAGGATATCCTACCGGCCAAACCCTCCCTACCGGCCAAACCCTCCCTAAACCCGGGCGACGCTATGCAAACCATTGTGCGTCGCCCCACGGATCTCCCGTTGCGGCCGGCTGCGACAGAGCCTGTGCGCGAACCCAGCCCAGCCTGGGCGCGAACCCAGAGACTCTGGTGGCGCAGCTAGCACTGCGATGCAGTGCCCTAGACCACTGCGCCACCCGGTACCTCTCTACCGTTAACAGGTCAGTCCTCCTGTACAGTACCTTCCTATCCTCAAAAGACCAGTCTCCTGTACAGTACCTCCTACCGTTAACAGACCAGTCTCCTGTACAATACCTCTTTACTGTCAACAGGTCAGTCTCCTGATAATACTCTCTACAGTCAACAGACCGTCTCCTGTACAGTACCTCTCTACCGTTACAGACCAGTCTCCGTAACAGTACCCCTCCGTAACAGACCAGTCTCCTTAAGTATCTCTACGTCAACAGACCAGTCTCCTGTACAGTACCCTCTACTACCGTTAACAGACCAGTCTCCTGTACAGTACCTCTCTACCGTTAACAGACCAGTCCCCTGTACAGTACCTCTACCGTCAACAGACCAGTCTCTGTACAGTACCTCTCTACCGTTAACAGACCAGTCTCCTGTACAGTACCTCTCTACCTTAACAGACCAGTCTCCTGTACAGTACCTCTCTACCGTTAACAGACCAGTCTCCTGTAGATACCTCTCTACCGTTAACAGACCAGTCTCCTGTAGAGTACCTCTCTACGGTTAACAGACCAGTCTCCCTGTACAGTACCTCTCTACCATTACCAGACCAGTCTCCTGTACAGTACCTTCTACCGATCAACAGACAGTTCCTGTACAGTACCTCTCTAACATTAACAGACCAGTCTCCTGTACAGTACCTCTCTACCGTTAACAGACCAGTCTCCTGTACAGTACCTCTCTACGTTAACAGACCAGTCTCCTGTACAGTACCTCTCTACCGTTAACAGACCAGTCTCCTGTACAATACACTCTCTACCTTTAACAGACCAGTCCCTGTATAATATCTCTCTACAGTCAACAGGTCAGTCCTCAATACAGTACCTCTCTACCGTTAACAGACCAGTCTCCCCTGTACAGTACCTCTCTACCGTTAACAGACCAGTCTCCTGTATAAACTCTCTCTACAGTCAACAAGGTCAGTCTCCTGTACAGTACCTCTCTACCATTAACAGACCAGTCTCCTGTATAATATTCTCTATACCGTTAACAGACCAGTCTCCTGTACAGTACCTCTCTACCGTTAACAGACCAGTCTCCTGTATCAATACCTCTATACTACCGTTAACAGACCAGTCTCCTGTAAAATATCTCTTAACAGTTCAACAGACCGGTCTCCCCGTACAGTACCTCTCTAACGTTAACAGACCAGTCCCCTGTATAATATCTCTCTACAGTCAACAGACCAGTCTCCTGTACAGTACCTCTCTACCGTTAACAGGTCAGTCTCCTGTACAATACCTCTCTACCCGTTAACAGACCAGTCTCCTGAAACATACCTCTCTACCGTTAACAGACCAGTCTCCTGTACAATACCTCCTATACCGTTAACAGACCAGTCTCCTGTATAATATCTCTCTACAGTCAACAGACCGGTCTCCCGTACAGTACCTCTCTAACGTTAACAGGTCAGTCTCCTGTACAGTACCTCTCTACCGTTAACAGACCCAGTCTCCTGTACAGTACTCTCTACCGTAACAGACCAGTCTCCTGTACAGTACCTCTCTACCGTAACAGACCAGTCTCCTGTACAGTACCTCTCTACCGTCACCAGGTCAGTCCCTGTACATACCTCTCTACCGTTAACAGACCAGTCTCCTGTACAGTACCTCTCTACCGTTAACAGGTCAGTCTCCTGTACAGTACCTCTCTATCTCAAAAGACCAGTCTCCTGTACAGTACCTCTCTACCGTTAACAGACCAGTCTCCTGTACAATACTCTCTTTACTGTCAACAGGTCAGTCTCCTGTACAGTACTCTCTACCTTAACAGACCAGTCTCCTGTATAATACCTCTCTACAGTCAACAGACCAGTCTCCTGTACAGTACCTCTCTACCGTTAACAGACCAGTCTCCTGTACAGTACCCTCTACGTTAACAGACCAGTCTCCGTACAGTCCTCTCTACCGTTAACAGACCAGTCCCGTACAGTACCCTCTACCGTTAACAGACCAGTCTCCTGCGACTTACAGTAGAGTGCATACATTTTTTATTACATTTTTATTTATTTATTTATTTATTTTTTACATACTGAGACAAGGATATCCCTACCGGCAAACCTCCTACCGGCCAAACCCTCCCTAACCCGGGCGACGCTATGCCAATTGTGCGTCGCCCACGGATCTCCCGGTTGCGGCCGGCTGCGACAGAGCCTGTGCGCGAACCCAGCCCAGCCTGGGGCGCGAACCCAGAGACTCTGGTGGCGCAGCTAGCACTGCGATGCAGTGCCCTAGACCACTGCGCCACCCGGTACCTCTCTACCGTTAACAGGTCAGTCTCCTGTACAGTACCTCTCTACCTCAAAAGACCAGTCTCCTGTACAGTACCTTCTCTACGTTAACAGACCAGCTCCCTGTACAATACCTCTTTCTGTCAACAGGTCAGTCTCCTGTATAATACCTCTCTACAGTCAACAGACCAGTCTCCTGTACAGTACTCTCTACCGTTAACAGACCAGTCTCCTGTATAATACCTCTCTACAGTCAACAGACCAGTCTCCTGTACAGTACCTCTCTACCGTTAACAGACCAGTCTCCTGTACAGTACCCCTCTACCGTTAACAGACCAGTCTCCTGTACAGTATCTCTACCGTCAACAGACCAGTCTCCTGTACAGTACCTCTCACCGTAACAGACCAGTCTCCGTACAGTACCTCTCTACCGTTAACAGACCAGCCCCTGTACAGTACCTCTCTACCGTCAACAGACCAGTCTCCTGTACAGTACCTCTCTACCGTTAACAGACCAGTCTCCTGTACAGTACCTCTCTACCGTTAACAGACCAGTCTCCTGTACAGTACCTCTCTACCGTTAAAGACCAGTCTCCTGTAGAGTACCTCTCTACCGTTAACAGACCAGTCTCCTGTAGAGTACCTCTCTACCGTTAACAGACCAGTCTCCTGTACAGTACCTCTCTACCATTACCAGACCAGTCTCCTGTACAGTACCTTTCTACCGTCAACAGACCAGTCTCCTGTACAGTACCTCTCTAACATAACAGAC
Organism: Salvelinus sp. IW2-2015; assembly: GCF_002910315.2. Lineage (NCBI taxonomy): Eukaryota > Metazoa > Chordata > Actinopteri > Salmoniformes > Salmonidae > Salvelinus > Salvelinus sp. IW2-2015. The sequence goes on from NC_036870.1 coordinate 22,723,643, forward strand.
CAGTCTCCTGACAGTACCTCTCTACCTTAACAGACCAGTCTCCTGGTACAGTACCTCTCTACCGTTAACAGACCAGTCTCCTGTACAGTACCTCTCTACCGTTAACAGACCAGTCTCCTGTACAATACCTCTCTACCGTTAACAGACCAGTCTCCTGTATAATATCTCTCTACAGTCAACAGGTCCAGCTCCTATACAGTACCTCTCTACCGTTAACAGACACAGTCTCCTGTACAGTACCTCTCTACCGTTAACAGACCAGTCTCCTGTATAAACTCTCTCTACAGTCAACAGGTCAGTCTCCTGACAGTACCCTCTACCATTAACAGACCAGTCTCCTGATAATATCTCTCTACCGTTAACAGACCAGTCTCCGTACAGTACCTCTCTACCGTTAACAGACCAGTCTCCTGTATAAATCTCTCTACCGTTAACAGACCAGTCTCCTGTACAGTACCTCTCTACCGTAAACAGACCAGTCTCCTGTATTACACCTCTCTACCGTTAACAGACCAGAGTCCTGTATAATACCTCTCTACCGTTAACAGACCAGTCTCCTGTATAATATTCTCTACCGCTAACAGACCAGTCTCCTGTACAGTACCTCTCTACCGTTAACAGACCAGTCTCCTGTATAGTAATCTCTCTACCGTTAACAGACCAGTCTCCTGTATTACACCTCTCTACCGTTAACAGGTCAGTCTCCTCTCACACACTTACAAGGTGCCAAAATTCCCCTGAAGAGGGAAAACACCTGATCGTAAGTCCATTTTTTCCCTTCCTTCCACCTCCCTTCCCACCCTCTCCATTCCCTCTCCATGACAAGCGTCAAAACAAACAGTGGCGGTTTACTAACTGGAAACCCACACCATTGCATCATACAGGCTGTTTAGCTATGGATGTGTGTCAAATCCCTGAAATAACCTCTGACGGAGAGGGCTGGCGTCGCTAATATGTCTCACGTGTACCCCACCCTGGTGTGTGGAAATGGTCCCACTGTGTGCTAATTTGGGGGTTATATTCACAGGAGTGTGATTGTGTGTGTTTCTGTGTGTATGTTTTGGGTGGGATGTGTGTGTTTGGGGTGTAAATGCATGGGTGTGGTTGTATACATGGTCTGTGAGTAGTCTGTATGTGTTGGTAGTTGGGTGGAGGGTGTTTGCATGTGTGTATATTTGTGTGTGTCTACGTGTTTGTATATATTTGTGTGGTTTTAAGTGTGGGGAAGGGCCTACTTTAGGGGTGACTCAAGCTTTTTAAAGTTAAACCTCTCTTTTAGCGGGATCCTTGACAGGGTCGTGTTATTGAAAATGCACGTCATGCAATCTACAGTAATCTATTGTGTAAGGTACCTTGCTGAATATCTAAAACAGTTATTTCTGGTAGAATCTTGATATTTTACTTCTCTCAACATGTCACCCATCGGTGACAGAGGATATAGTTAGTAATAGAGGTCAAAGTTCAAAGGTCACCAGAGGACCGGATGGGACAGGTGTTCCTGTGTCTCTGGCTACAGAGAATATCTTCGTATCTTTTTTCCTCTCTTTTATTATCCCTCTTTTCAACTTTCTCCATTGCTCACTCTCTTTCCCTCGTTGAAAGTCTACTATTTTCTTCTCTATAAACCGTGACTTTACTGCTGCTATCTCCATCTCTTTCTCTTCTCCGTCTTTCACACTCCCTCGTTTCTTCTCTCTGTTATCAGCCTCTTTCTCCTCTCCCTGTTCAGAAGGGTGGTTTTCTCTCTCAGGTGATCTGGTTCACTTTTGTCTGCTATAACCTTACAATGGAATGCATGGCATTCACCACGGTGGCTACAGAGAGGTGGAGGAGAGAAGAGAGAGAGAGAGAAAGAGGGAGAAAGGAGTGGAGAAACAAAAGAGAGGAAGGGAGGAACGAGTGTAGAGGGAAATCGAGAGGAGAAGGAAAGGAGAGAACAGGGGAGAGAAAAAGCTGGAGAGAAGAGAAAACACGGGACGGGTAAAGGAGTGAGAACAGGGAGGGAGAAAAGAAAAGTGCAAATGATCAGAGGACAGGAAGGGAGGGAAAAGGAAGAACAACTAGAGCAGACAAGAAAAGAAAGAAGGGAGAAAAGAGGGAGGAGAGGCAGGGTCTTTTTTTTAGCCAATGTTTAAACTGTGGCACTCTGAAATGATATACATTTCAGGGGGAAATTCCTTTGTGCTGTCCTGTGGCTCTGCCAAGAAACCTGACTGGCATTTCAGGGGCGGGAGAGAGATGGAGGAATGAATATTTGGCTAGCCTCCCCCTTGGTTAACCTGGCCCATATTGTACCTGAGCTCTGTTTCCCCTGGGTCATTATTTGACACTGATAAAGGGGGGTGGGACGGAGGAGAGAAGAAGGATGTCAGTGTTTTTCACCCTGGGAAAGAGAGCTCCGTAGAGATTAGAGGACAGGGATGGTCAACCTCACGTCCATCTGGCTGAGAAAAGGAAGAAACAACACTAGAAATAGGCAACACACGAGAGGGATGAAACAACAGGAGAAGCCCACATTTTAAACAGTGCTGTTAAAGTAATCCCTATTCGACACACACACACACACCACACACACACAACACACACCACACAACACACACACACACACACACACACACACACACACACACAACACACACAAACAGGCAAGATGCTGCAGGGTGAGTAAATAGGAGAGTGGCGACTGAATGGTATTTTACTGCTCCTGTATTTATGGCAGGTTAATTTGACCATGGTGGTCTCTGCTCAAAACTCATTAATCAACATCTGTGTGTGTGTTTACCCCCTCAACCTTCAATCCCCCTTCCCATAGTTTGTAAATTCTATTTTTTAAATTCACTCTCTAATGCACAACACACCCTAAACACACATACAACACACACACACATCATGTGTGAATGTGTATGTGTGTGTGTGTGTGTGCACATTCTTTTGAATATGTGTGTGTTGTGCGTGTGCACATCCTCGTGAATGGT
>NC_036870.1:22726642-22740054 GCF_002910315.2 Salvelinus sp. IW2-2015
GGAACGCCGGACCTAAACTCTTCCTGAGAGGACCTACTGAGACGGAAGCCATTGGCTCAGTCTGATATCAGATAGGAAAAGAGGGGATTTTGTTCGAGAGAAGAGAGAGAGAGAGGAGAGAGAGAGAGAAGAGAGAGAGAGAGAGAGAGAGAGAGAGAGAGGAGAGAGAGAGAAGAGAGAGAGAGAGAGAGAGAAAACATCATGGAGTAATAATAGACTTAGTGAGAAAGAGAATATGTCATACAGTTGATAGACATACCCTTTCTTTTCCAAAAATGTCAACCTGCAGAGTTCAAAACCTGGACCATAGACTGGTCTGTCATCAAATTGCCATTCATTGAACTGTCATTTTGTTTTTCTAATAAATCTCCTCTTACCACCGTCATATCTCTCTATTAAAAGGAAAAGGGTTGTGCTGAATTCTCCCTTTCCCCTTGACTAGGACTGCTTTTAAGTTAAAGCATATTTAGGTAGTGATCACTAGTTTCAACGGGAGCCAGGTCTTTAAAGAGCATCAATTAGGCTTCAGTGTCTAATGGGTCGTTTATGTGTGTTTCTCTCTCCAGTTTCATCTGGAATGGACATTTTGTATGACAAAGAGATAGAGGGATGATAAAACATGCCATGGAGGAATGGAAAATCACCCCAAAATAATAAAGGATTTTTCTAAAGATGATTTTACTGCTCTTAAGGGTCTTAGGGTGCTATAAAAGGGCCATTATGGTAATTATGAAGTATCCAGAGACGGTACCATATTTTTATGTTGTCCACTACTTTTGACCAGGGCCTCTGTGCCATTTGGGAACACAACCTAATGACAAAGAACGAACAAAAACAGTTTGTTCATTATTGGTCACGTCGTAAATTGAATAATGTCTCGGAAAATAAATAGCACCGTGACTAAGGTCTGTGAGAGGCCGTAGTGTATGTGACTCTTGAGTGGAATGGCTCTCAGAGCACATTACATGGAAAGGGCGGGGTGTCCAGCTGCCAATGATATGTCATCAATAGCAGCCCTGTGTGTGGTGGTAAAGGGCATGTGAGTGTGAAGCAGACTGCCATATCATTCGCGCCCAGGTGTGTGTGTGTGTTTACCCCCTCAACTTTCAATCCCCCCTCTCCATAATTTGAGAATTATATATTTTTTAAATCACTCTAATACACAACACACACCACACACACACGAATCCGCAAATCCACAAACCATTCATCCTGTACAGTACCTTCTCTACTGTTCAACAGACCAGTCTCCTTACCAATACCTCTCTACCGTTAACAGACCAGTCTCCTGTACAGTACCTCTCTCCTGTCAACAGACCACTCCTTTACAATACCTCTCTACTGTCACAGACCAGTCTCCTTTACATACCTCTCTACCGTTCAACAGGTCAGTCTCCTGTACAGTACCTCTCTACTGTCAACAGGTCAGTCTCCTGTCCAGTACCTCTCTAATTAACAGACCAGTCTCCTGTACAGTACCTCCTACTGTCAACAGTCAGTCTCCTGTACAGTACCTCTCTACTGTCAACAGACCAGTCTCCTTTACAATACCTCTCTACCGTAACAGGTCAGTCCCTGTACAGTACCTCTCTACTGTCAACAGACCAGTCTCCTTTACAATACCCTCTACCTCAACAGACAGTCTCCTGAACAGTACCTCTCTACTGTCAACAGACCAGTCTCCCTTAACAGTACCTCTCTACTGTCAACAGACCAGTCTCCTTTACAATACCTCTCTAACGTTAACAGGTCAGTCTCCTGTACAGTACCTCTCTACTGTCAACAGGTCAGTCTCCTGTACAGTACCTCTCTAAATGTCAACAGACCAGTCTCCTTTACAATACCTCTCTACCTCAACAGACCAGTCTCCGTACAGTACCTCTCTAACGTTAACAGACCAGTCCCCTGTATATATCTCTCTACAGTCAACAGACCAGTCTCCTGTACAAGTACCTCTCTACCGTGAACAGGCAGTCTCCTGTACAATACCTCTTCTACCGTTAACAGACCAGTCTCCCGTACAGTACCTCTCTACCGTTAAAAGACCAGTCTCCTGTACATACCTCTTACCGTTTAACAGACCAGTCTCCTGACAGTATCTCTCTACAGTAACAGACCGTCCTCGTACAGTACCTCTAACGTTAACAGACCAGTCCCTGTATAATATCTCTCTACAGTCAACAGACCAGTCTCCTGTACAGTACCTCTCTACGTTAACAGGTCAGTCTCCTGTACAATACCTCTCTTACCGTTAACAGACCAGTCTCCTGAACAGTACCTCTCTACCGTTAACAGACCAGTCTCCTGTAACATACCTCTTACCGTTAACAGACCAGTCTCCTGTATAAATATCTCTCTACAGTCAACAGACCGTCTCCCGTACAGTACCTCCTAACGTTAAACAGGTCAGTCTCCTGTACAGTACTCTCTCACGTTAACAGACCAGTCTCCTGTACAGTACCTCTCTACCGTTAACAGACCAGTCTCCTGTACAGTACCCTCTCTACCGTTAACAGACCAGTCTCCTGTACAGTACCTCTCTACGTCAACAGGTCAGTCTCCTGTACAGATACCTCTCTACCGTTAACAGACCAGTCTCCTGTACAGTACCTCTCTACCGTTAACAGGTCAGTCTCCTGTACAGTACCTCTCTATCCTCAAAAGACCAGTCTCCTGTACAGTACCTCTCTACCGTTAACAGACCAGTCTCCTGTACAATACCTCTTTACTGTCACAGGTCAGTCTCCTGTACAGTACCTCTCTACCGTTAAACGACCAGTCTCCTGTATAATACCTCTCTACAGTCAACAGACCAGTCTCCCTGTACAGTACCTCTCTACCAGTTAACAGACCAGTCTCCTGTACAGTACCCCTCTAACCGTTAACAGACCAGTCTCCCGTACAGTACCTCTCTACCGTTAACAACCAGTCTCCTGTACAGTACCCCTCTACCGTTAACAGACCAGTCTTCCTGCGGACTTTACAGTAGAGTGCATACATTTTTTATTACATTTTTTATTTATTTATTTATTTATTTTTTACATACTGAGACAAGGATATCCCTACCGGCCAAACCCTCCCTACCGGCCAAACCCTCCCTAACCCGGGCGACGCTATGCCAATTGTGCGTCGCCCCCGGATTCTCCGGTTGCGGCCGGCTGCGACAGAGCCTGTGCGCGAACCAGCCAGCCTGGGGCGAACCCAGAGACTCTGGTGGCGCAGCTAGCACTGCGATGCAGTGCCTAGACCACCTGCGCCACCCGGTACCTCTCTACCGTTAACAGGTCAGTCTCCTGTACAGTACCTCTCTATCCTCAAAAGACCAGTCTCCTGTACAGTACCTCTCTACCGTTAACAGACCAGTCTCTGTACAATACCTCTTTACTGTCAACAGGTCAGTCTCCTGTATAATACCTCTCTACAGTCAACAGACCGTCTCCTGTACAGTACTCTCTACGTTAACAGACCAGTCTCCGTACAGTACCCCCTACCGTTAACAGACCAGTCTCCTGTACAGTATCTCTACCGTCAACAGACCAGTCTCCTGTACAGTACCTCTCTACCGTTAACAGACCAGTCTCCTGTACAGTACCTCTCTACCGTTAACAGACCAGTCCCCTGTACAGTACCTCTCTACCGTCAACAGACCAGTCTCCTGTACAGTACCTCTCTACCGTTAACAGACCAGTCTCCTGTACAGTACCTCTCTACCGTTAACAGACCAGTCTCCTGTACAGTACCTCTCTACCGTTAACAGACCAGTCTCCTGTGAGTACCTCTCTACCGTTAACAGACCAGTCTCCTGTAGAGTACCTCTCTACCGTTAACAGACCAGTCTCCTGTACAGTACCTCTCTACCATTACCAGGACCAGTCTCCTGTACAGTACCTTTCTACCGTCACAGACCAGTCTCCTGTACAGTACCTCTCTAACATTAACAGACCAGTCTCCTGTACAGTACCTCTCTACCGTTAACAGACCAGTCTCCTGTACAGTACCTCTCTACGTTAACAGACCAGTCTCCTGTACAGTACCTCTCTACCGTTAACAGACCAGTCTCCTGTACAATACCTCTCTACCTTAACAGACCAGTCTCCTGTATAATATCTCTCTACAGTCAACAGGTCAGTCTCCTATACAGTACCTCTCTACCGTTAACAGACCAGTCTCCTGTACAGTACCTCTCTACCGTTAACAGACCAGTCTCCTGTATAAACTCTCTCTACAGTCAACAGGTCAGTCTCCTGTACAGTACCTCTCTACCATTAACAGACCAGTCTCCTGTATAATATCTCTCTACCGTTAACAGACCAGTCTCCTGTACAGTACCTCTCTACCGTTAACAGACCAGTCTCCTGTAAATACCTCTATACCGTTAACAGACCAGTCCCTGTATAATACTCTCTACAGTCACAAGACCGGTCTCCGTACGTACCTCTCTAACGTTAACAGACCAGTTCCCCTGTATAATATCTCTCTACAGTCAACAGACCAGTCTCCTGTACAGTACCTCTCTCCGTTAACAGGTCAGTCTCCTGTACAATACCTCTCTACCGTTAACAGACCAGTCTCCTAGAATACCTCTCTTACCGTTAACAGACCAGTCTCCTGTACAATACCTCTATACCGTTAACAGACCAGTCTCCTGTATAATACTCTCTACAGTCAAGACCGGTCTCCCGTACAGTACCTCTCTACGTTAACAGGTCAGTCTCCTGTACAGTACCTCTCTACCGTTAACGAACCAGTCTCCTGTACAGTACCTCTCTACCGTTAACAGACCAGTCTCCTGTACAGTACCTCTCTACCTTAACAGACCAGTCTCCTGTACAGTACCTCTCTACCGTCAACAGGTCAGTCTCCTGTACAATACCTCTCTACCGTTAACAGACCAGTCTCCTGACAGTACCTCTCTACCGTTAACAGGTCAGTCTCCTGTACAGTACCTCTCTATCCTCAAAAGACCAGTCTCCGTACAGTACCTCTCTACCGTTAACAGACCAGTCTCCTGTACAATACTCTTTACTGTCAACAGTCAGTCTCCTGTACAGTACCTCTCTACCATTAACAGACCAGTCTCCTGTATATACCTCTCTACATCAACAGACCAGTTCCTGTACAGTACCTCTCTACCGTTAACAGACCAGTCTCCTGTACAGCCCCTCTACCGTTAACAGACCAGTCTCCCGTACAGTACCTCTCTACCGTTAACAGACCAGTCTCCTGTACAGTACCCCTCTACCGTTAACAGACCAGTCTCCTGCGACTTACAGTAGAGTGCATACATTTTTATTACATTTTTTATTTATTTATTTATTTATTTTTTACATACTGAGACAAAGGATATCCCTACCGGCCAAACCCTCCCTACCGGCCAAACCCTCCCTAACCCGGGCGACGCTATGCCAATTGTGCGTCGCCCACGGATCTCCCGGTTCGGCCGGCTGCGACAGAGCCTGTGCGCGAACCCAGCCCAGCCTGGGCGCGAACCCAGAGACTCTGTGTGCGCAAGCTAGCACTGCGATGCAGTGCCCTAGACCACTGCGCCACCCGGTACCTCTCTACGTTAACAGGTCAGTCTCCTGTACAGTACCTCTCTATCCTCAAAAGACCAGTCTCCTGTACAGTACCTCTTCTACCGTTAACAGACCAGTCTCCTGTACAATACCTCTTTACTGTCAACAGGTCAGTCTCCTGTATATTACCTCTCTACAGTCAACAGACCAGTCTCCTGTACAGTACTCTCTACCGTTAACAGACCAGTCTCCTGTATAATACCTCTCTACAGTCAACAGACCAGTCTCCTGTACAGTACCTCTCTACCGTTAACAGACCAGTCTCCTGTACAGTACCCCTCTACCGTTAACAGACCAGTCTCCTGTACAGTATCTCTACCGTCAACAGACCAGTCTCCTGTCAGTACCTCTCTACCGTTAACAGACCAGTCTCCTGTACAGTACCTCTCTACCGTTAACAGACCAGTCCCCTGTACAGTACCTCTCTACCGTCAACAGACCAGTCTCCTGTTCAGTACCTCTCTACTTAACAGACCAGTCTCCTGTACAGTACCTCTCTACCGTTACAGACCAGTCTCCTGTACAGTACCTCTCTACCGTTAAGACCAGTTCCTGTAGAGTACCTCTCTACCGTTAACAGACCAGTCTCCTGTAGAGTACCTCTCTACCGTTAACAGACCAGTCTCCTGTACAGTACCTCTCTACCATTACCAGACCAGTCTCCTGTACAGTACCTTTCTACCGTCAACAGACCAGTCTCCTGTACAGTACCTCTCTAACATAACAGACCAGTCTCCTGTACAGTACCTCTCTACCGTTAACAGACCAGTCTCCTGTACAGTACCTCTCTACCGTTAACAGACCAGTCTCCTGTACAGTACCTCTCTACCGTTAACAGACCAGTCTCCTGTACAATACCTCTCTACCGTTAACAGACCGTCTCCTGTATATTATCTCTCTACAGTCAACAGTCCAGTCTCCTATACAGTACCTCTCTACCGTTAACAGACCAGTCTCCTGTACAGTACCTCTCTAACGTTAACAGACCAGTCTCCTGTATAAACTCTCTCTACAGTCAACAGGTCAGTCTCCTGTACAGTACCTCTCTACCATTAACAGACCAGTCTCCTGTATAATATCTCTCTACCGTTAACAGACCAGTCTCCTGTACAGTACCTCTCTTACCGTTAACAGACCAGTCTCCTGTATAATATCTCTCTACCGTTAACCAGACCAGTCTCCTGTTACAGTACCTCTCTACCGTTAACAGACCAGTCTCCTGTATTACACCTCTCTACCGTTAACAGACCAGAGTCCTGATATAATACCTCTCTACCGTAAACAGACCAGTCTCCTGTATAATATCTCTCTACCGCCTGTTAACGGTAGAGAGGTATTGTAAAGGAGACTGGTCTGTTGACAGTAGAGAGGTACTGTACAGGAGTGAATGGTTTGTGGATTTGCGGATTCGTGTGTGTGTGGTGTGTGTTGTGTATTAGAGTGATTTAAAAAAATATAATTCTCAAATTATGGGAGGGGGGATTGAAAGTTGAGGGGGTAAACACACACACACACCTGGGCGCATGAATGGCAGGTCTGACTTCACACTCCACATGCCCTTTACCACCACACACAGGGCTGCTATTGATGACATAATCATTGGGCAGCTGGACACCCCGCCCTTTCCATGTATGTGCTCTGAGAGCCATTCACTCAAAGTCACATACACTACGGCCTCTCACAGACCTTAGTCACGGTGCTTATTTTTCCGAGATTATTCAATTTAACGTGACCAATAATGAACAAACTGTTTTTTTGTTCGTTCTTTGTCATAGGTTGTGTCCCAAATGGCACAGAGGCCCTGGTCAAAAGTAGTGGACAACATAAAAAATATGGTACCGTCTTGGATACTTCAATAATTACCATAATGGCCCTTTTATAGCACCCCTTAAGACCCTTAAGAGCAGTAAAATCATCTTTAGAAAAATCCTTTATTATTTTGGGGTGATTTTCCATTCCTCCATGGCATGTTTTATCATCCCTCTATCTCTTTGTCATACAAAATGTCCATTCCAGATGAAACTGGAGAGAGAAACACACATAAAGACCCATTAGACACTGAAGCCTAATTGATGCTCTTTAAAGACCTGGCTCCCGTTGAAACTAGTGATCACTACCTAAATATGCTTTAACTTAAAAGCAGTCCTAGTCAAGGGGAAGGGAGAATTCAGCACAACCTTTTCCTTTTAATAGAGAGATATGACGGTGGTAGAGGGAGATTTATTAGAAAAACAAAATGACAGTTCAATGAATGGCAATTTGATGACAGACAGTCTATGGTCCAGGTTTGAACTCTGCAGGTTGACATTTTTGGAAAAGAAAGGTATGTCTATCAACTGTATGACATATTCTCTTTCTCACTAAGTCTATATTACTCATGAATGTTTCTCTCTCTCTCTCTCTCTCTCTCTCTCTCTCTCTCTCTCTCTCTCTCTCTCTCTCTCTCTCTCTTCTTCTCGAACAAAATCCCCTCTTTTCCTATCTGATATCAGACTGAGCCAATGGCTCCGTCTCAGTAGGTCTCTCAGGAAGAGTTTAGGTCCGGCGTTCCCCTACCTCGTCCAGACGCAGACCCAGACCTGGTCTGAGTCCATAATGGTACCCTATCCCTTTATAGTTCACTACTTTTGACCAGATGGGCCTTGGTCAAAAATAAGTGCACCATATAAGAAATAGGGTAGAATTTGGAATGCATCCAGAGTCAGGCTTCAAGGTCCACTACCATAACACACAGCCAACACACAGATGGACAATTAGCTCTGAATGCTAACCCTATGTAGAACACACTCTGAATACTAAGCCTCTGTTTGATTTGCAATTATCTTCTCTGTGTTGAGTCAAGGCGTAATTCACCCTGAATAGTTAGCCACTGTTACATTAGCAATTAGCTACTCAGGGACGCAGATATGCAGTTAGCTTCAGTTCAATTAGCCTTGAATTGTTAGCGTCAGCATGATTAGCAATTAGCCACAGTCTGATAAGCAACTATGCCAGTAGCCCAATAGCCCACATTCAAATATCCTGGAATGGTTAGCCTAGCCGGAGAGCTTTTATTATTGAATGCTTAGCAATTAGCCTAAAATTGCTGTATGATTACCCCCTTATTACTTACAGAAATGCTTTTCCACTTGTATGTGAATGTACCTAATGTACCTTGCATGACATACACCCAGAAATTAGGGCCCTGTGTTTTGTGCAATTATGTGACATGCCTGGCTTTTAAATATTTTCTAGAAATCCCGGTTGGAAGATTTGTGAAATGAGGAGGGAATAAGAAGGACATCTGGAATCCTGGAAAACCTGACATTTTGGGAAAATTATGGAATTTTGAAACCCTACACCTGATTCAACTACTTGACTAATCTTGGTCTTTGACCTAGGCTAATATAGACCAAAAGTGAAGAGAACGATTGTTTGAGGTGAGTGGAAAGCTGCTGAGCGTGAAACCTCTATGGCAACTCTTGTGCCAACATAGTCCAGTAAGTGTGTGTGTGTGCATGCGTGCGTGTGTGTGTGTGTGTGTGTGTGTGTGTGTGCTGTCTCTTATACACATCTAGATGTGTATAAGAGACAGCCCTCCCTCTATACCCCTCTTCTCTCTCTCCACCCTCCCTCTATACCTCTCTTCTCTCTCATCCCTCCCTCCCTGCCCGTCTCTCATCCCTCCCTCCCTCCATCGGTCTTACCAGTACCTGTCTCTTATACACATCTAGATGTGTATAAGAGACAGCCCGTCTCCCACCCTCCGCTCCCTCCCTGTGTCTGCTGGGCACTTGGTCTCTCCCTCCCTCCCTCCCTCTCTGTGCTGCTACCCCACCCCATCCTGCCCACTCCCCTTCTCCGTCCTACCTCACTCTATCCACCCTCACACACTTGTCTTTTGTGTGGCAGGGAACCCAAGGAACAATCCTGACTCTCTTTTCCCAAAATAAGCCTGAAGTGAGAGAGGGAGCGCAGAGTAAAGCTAGGGTGAGGAGATTGGACCTGGGAGGTGCACAGCCCCTAGTTATAAGCTGTGGGAGTGGGAGTGCACTGGCTGGACTCACTACACTTACCTCTCAGCCAAGCCGACTAGAATAGCCTGCCTGCCTGTACTGCCTACCTGCCTGCATGTACTGCTTGTCTCTCTACTCTCTCTACTCTCTCTCTCTACTCTCTCTCTCTCTCTCTCTCTACTCTCTCTCTCTCTCTCTCTCTCCTTCCCTCCTACTTTCCACTCCGAAGTGTGAGAGCGCTGAGATTCAGAAGGTGCGCCTCAGATCCACTTTTAGTCAGCTTGAAGACGGCATAGACGTTTTCCCCTCCTCTCTCTCTCTCTCACTCACTCTGTCCCTCTCTCAGTCTCTCTCTCTCACTCGCTCACTTTCTGCAGAAGCACATGGACTAAATTTCCTCCAGAGAGACAGAGAAAGAACTAAAAGAAAAATACAATTTGTTCCACCTGCAGTTGGTGAAAATATTCGATTTTTTCTGTTGTTGTTGTAGTCCCCCCCTCCCTTCCTCTGCACATGTAAACAAACTCAGCTTTAAAACCAGAGGCATTTCTACGTTTTTATTTTTTTATTCCTTTTTTTTGGTTAATATTGACTGATCTGATACCATCCCAATTTCTCCGTGAGACATGCGTGGCTGAAGGAGGAGAGGAGCCAGAGGACCCACCTGAAATTACCACCTCACTGACACCTACATACATCACATTCCTCCATCTAACCTTCAACGCTCGGTGGAGAGAAACGCAAGGTAAGCCTCCCGCGTCCTCTTCCCTCCTTACGTGTCCCTCCGTTTCCTCTCATCCCTCCATCCTGTCATCCCTTGCTTTTTCCTTATATCACATGTCACCGCAGTGCAGGGAGCGAGAGACCGGTGAGCCAAAGGCAACAGAAAAGGCAGAAAGAAAAACACATGGAGCAATAACTCAGTCATGGGACCTGCATAATACTCTGTGGTGCTGAGCTAAAGCTAGCGCTAGGAAAAGGCAGGAGTTTAATGCCTTTAAGATTAGAAACTACTAATGCAACTCTTGTACCCAATTATCTCCCTGTATGTCACATTTGTATTTCATCTACTGTTATAGTAATAATATTAGCCATTTTATTATTATGAGTTATTATGGTTCCTCGTAGCGTGACTTTCAGGCATCCTGCTCTCTCTTTCGCTCTTTCTATCTTTCTATCTTTCTATCTTTCTATCTTTCTATCTTTCTATCTTTCTTTCTCTCGTTCTCTCATCCATGCAGCAGTTTATTTATTAGCATGTATGTGTGCACGTGTGTCTGTGTATGTATATATGTGTGACTATGTAATGTATGTGAGTGTGCGTTAGTTCGATGACGTATAAGGACGGCCAGTCGGTCTCTCTCACACACCGACACAGGTTTCCTTCATATGAGGTGGGAGGGTGTGTCTCTGTCTCTGTCTTCTCATTGGTGGATTCTCCCAAGACAAGTTGAAGGCAAAGTGTTGCATAGTGTCTACACCTGTTTGTTGAGCTCCACTCTTAGAAAAAATGTTGATATCTCAAACCTAATGGGTTGTTCGGCTGTCAGCATAGGAAAACCCTTCGAATAACCCTATTCGGTTCCATGTAGAACCCTCTGTGGAAAGGGTTCTACCTGGAGCCAAAAAGGRTTCCCCTATGGGGACAGCCATGGAACCCTTTTGGAACCCTTTTTTCTAAGACTGTATTGTCCATATGACACACGTGTGTTGTATTTGTTTTGTCTTAGTTCACTGCCGGTGGCTAAGATGAGTGTGACTGCTGTAAAGATTGATGCAACATTTGTTATATTTGTCGTCTACCCTCTCTCTTCTTTTCCCCTTCTTTGTACTCTCCTCTCCTCTCCTGGCTTGCTTGCAATTGTAGCCCCCCTCGTCTACGTTCCGTCTGCTCTCCTTCTGTTCCCCCATCCCTCTCTCTCTCTCTCTTTCCCTCTCTCTCTCTCTCTCTTGGTGCGCTGCGACGCTCCTGGCATGCAGGATTACATTCCTCAGAAACGACATCCCTCCATCACTGAGAAGGAGGAATATTCAGGACTCTGAGTCATACAGCGGGCAATGTGACAGACTGTGAAAGATAGAAAGAGACGGAAATAGGGATGGAGAGAGAATGACAGAGAGAGAGAAAGAGACATAAATAGGGATGGAGAGAGAACGACAGAGAGAGAGAAAGAGATGGAAATAGGGATGAGAGAGAACGACAGAGAGACAGAAAGAGAAAGAGGCAGAGAGAAAGAGAAAAACAGAGGGGCATAAAGAGCGAAATAGAGAGCAAGAGGGAAAGACAGAGAAATAGAGAGAGAGAGAGAGAGAGAAGCCGAGAGGAAATTGGGGAGATAGAAGAAGGGAAAAGGAGAGAGGGTCAGAAATGAACAGCAAAAATGCTTTCATAACACATGCCGTGAAATAGGATTCGATGAAAAAAAAGCTGCTGTACACTGTAGCAACAGTCTAGCAGAAGAACAGAACCTATGAGAGAGAGAGAGAGACCCGCACACGCAACAACACACACACCACACGCTAGTCTGACCTAAACATGACGTACATTGCAACCTGCTGTTCGTGATGTTGAAGGGGGAGGATGCTCGGCCAAAATGTTTTTTGGAGGAGGAGAGAGAGAGAGAGGAGAGAGAGAGAAGAGAGAGAGAGAGACGAGAGAGAGAGAGAGGAGGAAGAGAGAGAGAGGAGAGAGAGAGAGAGAGAGAGAGAGAGAGAGAGAGAGAGAGAAGAGAGAGAGGAGAGGAGAGAGAGGAGAAAAAGAGAAGAGGGAGGAGAGGAGGAGAGAGAAGAGGAGAGAGAGAGAGAGAGAGAGAGAGAAGAGAGAGAGAGAGAGGGATAGCAAATCATCAACTTACAGAGAGGACGAACCTGGGGAAGGAGTCCCCAAAGCAAACGCTGCCTGGCTCTGTTCACAAACCAGACACCACAGAGCAACACAATTAGACACCAACAATCATGAGATACAAAAAGCATAATTCCTTCCACAGTGTCAACTAATAACAAAAAAAACAGAGCAAACTAGAATGCTATTCTGGTGCCCTAGAACAGAGAGTGACACACAGTGGCAGAACATACCTGACCACGTGTGACTACGTCAAACTTAAGGAAAGCTTGGACTATGTACACGACTCAGAGGCCATAGCTTGCTTCTTGAGAAAAGGCCGCCGTGGCAGACCTGGCTTCAGAGAGAAAGACACGGCCTATGTGCCCACTGCCACAAATTAGGTGGAAACTGAGCTGCACTTCCTTAACCTCCTGCCTAATCGTATTTGACCATGTTAGAGACACCATATTTCACTAGATAGCACAGAGTCCGACAAATAATAAAATAACAAAAACGCAAATTTTTGAATAAAGCTCACCATACTCTGTTGGGTTGAAATACCACAGCCATGTTGCCATCACATGCTGAGCAAGATTTTGTGACCTGTTGCCACATAGAAAAGAGAACCAGTTGAGAAGCAAACACCATTGTAAATAAACCGCATTATATTATGTTTATGTTATTTTCCTTTGTTAGTTTTTAAACTATTTGCACATAATTTGACATTTGTAATGTCATTATTATTTTGTAACAATGTGTGAGGTGGTAATGTTTTACTGTGTTTATTTTATTGTTATTTACTTGTGTTTATTAGTATACTTCACTTGCTTTGGCGAATGTTAGGCATATGTTTCCTATGGCCCAAATAAAATCGTAATTGAATTGAATTGATAAGGAGGAGCAGGAGTCCCGATTTATAGGAACTGCCATCTTTTCTCTCTCTCTCCGTCCTCTCTATCCTCCGCTCTCTCTCTCTCTCTCTCTCTTCTCTCTCTCTCTCTCTCTCTCTCGCTCTCT
>NC_036870.1:22740079-22743296 GCF_002910315.2 Salvelinus sp. IW2-2015
GTGTGTGTGTGTGTGTTACACAAGCTGCCAGGAAAATTTACGAACGATAGACACACACACACACACGTGTGAACTCTCTGACGGAAGAGAAATCGGGGGATGGGTCAGGTGGACAAAGTGTTACAGGGAACGGCAGTGTGAATTGACTACACACACGCGCGCGCGCGTGCGCACGAGCACACACACACACACCTGACAAGAGTATTTTCAAAGTGCCTTGCCAGTCACCTGTGACCTTGCTAACCCTTGAAGTGTATTTATAATAGTTTAATATTCATTCTAACCCCCTCCACAGTACCCCCACCCTCTTTCCAAACCAACCACCATCCTTTCCACTACCACTCCATTCCATGTTCTTTTGGGCTCTATATCTTATGCTGTGCCAAACTACCACCCCTCCCCCGGCACGCGAACGGGCAGTAATAGCAACACCATGCCATGTCCATGGCAACCCCATACCGCTGCAATGGATGCTCTGGTCTCTCTCTGGTCTCTCTTGGGTTTTACTGTGCCATTTGGCTCCGGTGTGTGTGTCTGTATGTGTCTACGTGTGTGTGTACGTGTGTGTGGCACATTACTTTACTGCGACTGACAGACTCCAACAGCTCTATCCACTGACTGCTTTTGATATAAAGATCCAGCGGTGACCAACAGCGCTCACACAACGGTCACGCTGAATACACAAAAATAACACACACGCATGCACGTAGGCACACACACACAGACACACACACACACACACACTCCTCAAAGTCCTCCAAGCCACACAAAGACACTACATTCACTAACATATTAAACATACACACCACTTTCCTCTGCCAGACCGCCCGCTTGCCTGGTTCTGGGCGATTCACGCCCCACTGAAGTCAGTTTATAAGCCGTAACGTGTTGAAGTTGCGTCTGTTCAAGGGAGACTTTCGAAACACAGTCAGCTTTCCATTTGTTCCCCCTTTCTTTTCTATTAGGATAACTGAAGCTTTCTTTCCAGCCTCCAAACCCATAACTCTGGAACCAAACTAGACCTGCAGGCACTTTGGCTTGATTTACTACACCAGGGATAGACAGAACGAGACAAAGAAAGAGAAAAAAGAAATCCAATTCCATTATTKTTTTTTTTTTTCTTTATTCAGATGATAATGGCTTACTGTAGATTTAGATCCCGGACCGGGTCTCTCTGCAGGATGAGAGCGGAGGAGAACGACTTCAAATCCATTTAACATGCTCCAGGAGTGAGCACCTTAGAGACAGGAGGAGGATGCACACACACACACACATGTATGTATGCATGCATATATACACACACACAATCAGCCATTTCTGCGAGACAGGGAGGACTGGTGCGTCTCAGTGGAGATGTGAGAGCACGTGGGAAAGGTTGGACACACCAACAGGGGGTTTGAACATTACAAGACTGTAGGCCGCGATTCAAAATCATGAGCTTCTCCGTAGCGGTATACAGACAGCAGAACAGCAGTGTTCTGAGAGAGACAGAGAGAGACAGAGAGAGATAGAGAGAGACAGAGAGACAGAGAGACAGAGAGACATAGAGAGAGAGAGAGAGAGAGAGAGAGAGAGAGAGAGAGAGACTCAATGCTTTTCTCATCTCTTCTCTCTCATCTCTTCCTCTCTCTCTCTCTCTCATCTCTCTGTCTTCTCTGTCTCTCTCTGTCTCTCTCTTCTCTCACCCTCTCCCTCTCCCTCTAAAAACAGCTTCTAGTCCATTAATCTTACAAAGTGGTCAGTTGACTAAACAAATTAGTGATTCTGCACTGAGACCGTGTTGGTGTGTGTGTGTGTGTGTGTGTGTGTTGTGTGTGTGTGTGTGTGTGTGTGTGTGGTGTGGGTGTGTGTGTGGTGTGGTGGTTGTGTGTGTGTGTGTTGTGTTGTCGGTGTTGTGTGTGTGTGTGTCGTCCTTTCCAAGGGGAAGGTAAAGAGTGGGCGTGTTTTCCTTTTCCAGTGGGACGTGGATCATTTTCTTCTCTTCATTTCCTGAAGAACAGCGGCACACAATTCTGAGACTGTATGGAGGACACCCACACACACACAGTGTCTTCTGCCCGAGAGGGTTGTAACACGATAGAATACAGTATCCCACAAAAACACATCAACAAATTACAGATAGTTAATTCAAATTAAAAGTAAAGCTGTTATTTTTCAAAAATGTATTTTCTCTGTGTGTGTGTCTGTGTGTGTGTCTGTGTGTGGTGCCAACGTATAGAATAGCATTTTTGTCATCATGGAATATCTTCATGGAATCGCCAGTCGGGCATTAGAACTGGGAACAATTTAAAATTGATTAATTCCTTTCTAGGAATTGGATTCAGAAACCAGATTTTCAGGTCTAGCTTTGGTA
This sequence comes from Salvelinus sp. IW2-2015, assembly GCF_002910315.2. Lineage (NCBI taxonomy): Eukaryota > Metazoa > Chordata > Actinopteri > Salmoniformes > Salmonidae > Salvelinus > Salvelinus sp. IW2-2015. The sequence continues at coordinate 22,742,433 of NC_036870.1, forward strand.
AATATTTACCCAAATATATGTAATTCAGCCAAGAACAGTTGGCACATCTGTACTCATACATTATAATAATATATATAATAATAATAATTTGGGTTAGTTTACTGATTATCTTTGTCCTATTGTATTAGACACACGTATGTCATTTGGAAAATGTGTTTTTTTTTGGCCCTTATGCCCTAATCCACCAATCTCCCTGAGAACTTCTCAGTAGAATGGTGTGTGTGTGGTGTGTGTGTGTGTGTGTGTGTGTGTGTGTGGGTGTGTGTGTGTGTGTGTGTGCTGTGTGTGGTGTGTGTGTGTGTGTGTGTGTGTGTGTGGTGTGTGTGTGTGTGTGTGTGGGTGGTGGTGTGTGTGTGTGGTGTGTGTGTGTTGTGTGTGTGTGTGTGTGTTATAATATAGTGCCAGTTTTTTTTTTCCATGCACCCCTTGAACTGTAATGTATGAGGTAGCACATGTTACAAATCATGGCCCTCCGTGTGGTGGCTATATGCTCATGACTGCAAAAGAAACGTCCAAACATGGTAAAACGGGCCATTGCATAATTCTTACTCTAGAGCTACTCCTATTAATCCCTTCATCTCCTCATCTCCTGCTCTCCGTCTCATATCTCTCCGTCTTCATGTATTTCTTCTCCCTCTCTCTCCTCACTCACTTGTCTCTTGGGTCTATCCTGTCCTTCTGTTCTCTGTCCGCATCTGCTCCTTTATCGGCTGTCATGGGTCTCCTTCATTCTAAATGCGCTTCTTGGGTGGGGGGTCCGCTGTCGCCGGTCTGAGTTGTGGTCCTCTCCCGCTCTCCCCCTCACCTTCTCGGTGATTCGTTTCTGCGCTTACTCTCTTTCTCCTCTCCATTTCGCACACTCTC
>NC_036870.1:22747961-22753751 GCF_002910315.2 Salvelinus sp. IW2-2015
ACTCACTCTCTCTCTCTCTCTCTCTCTCTCTCTCTCTCTCTCTCGTCTCTCCTCGTCTCTCTGTTCTCTGTCTCTCTGTCTCTCTCTGTTCTCTCTGTCTCTCTCTGTTCTCTCTCTGTCTCTCTGTCTCTCTGGAGAGAGAGAGAGAGAGAGAGAGAGGGGGGAGAGAGAGAGGAGAGAGAGAGAGAGAGTGAGAGAGAGACACACACAGTAGAATTCAATATAGATCCATAAGTCCAGTAAATAACAGTGCTAAAGTGCGTCTGTAAATCATGGCCCCCTTGTGTGGAGATGAGAGGAGCATCAATCTGAGTGTTGGCACAAAGCTGAGCTCATGGAACAACATTCTCCAGAGGGAGGAGAGGGAGTCAAAACAAACACATGGGGTCTCCTCTCAATCACTTTCTAGCTGTCCTACTCTTACCCTCTCTTTCTCTAAGTCATGTAACTGTTGCAAACGCTTTGCCGATTAAAGCTTTCTCATATTTACTGATCTCTCTTTCTCTTTATTTACTGATCTTTATCTCTTTATTTAGTGATCTCTTTCTCTTTATTTAGTGATCTCTCTTTCTCTTTATTTAGATCTCTCATTCTCTTTATTTTACTGATATCTCTTTTCTCTTTAATGTTACTGATCCTCTTTCTCTTTATTACTGATCTCTCTTTCTCTTTATTTTGAGACTTTTTTTTATGCTCTCTTTCTCTTTATTATGCACTCTTTTCCTTATTAGTGCTCTCTCTCTTTATATTATGATCTCTTCATCTTTTTAGTGATATCTCTCTTTTAGTTCTCTCTCTCATTTATTAGGATATCTCTTTTTTCTATTATTAGTGACTCTCCTTTCTCGTTTATTTATGATCTCCTCTTTCTCTTAATTTAGTGATTCTCTTCTCTTTTTCATAGTGACCGCTCCTTTTAGTCTCTTCTATGTTATTAGTGATATCTCTCTCTTTATTTAGTGGACCTCTTTTTTATCTCTCTTCTTCACATATCTTCCTCTTTTAGTGATAAAATCTCTCTCTTTATTTGACGGGACCTCTCTTTCTCTTTATTTATGATCTCTCTTTCTCTATTAAAATTAGTGATCTCTTCTCTTTATTTAGTGATCGCTCTCTTTTTTATTTAGTGATCTCTTTCTATTTATTTAGTGATATCTCTCTCTTTATTTAGTGATCTCTCTCTCTTTATTTAGTGATCTCTCTTTTTCTTCATTTAGTGATCTCTCTCTCTTTATTTAGTGTTCTCTCTTTGTCTTTCTGTATTTCTCTCCCTGCCCCTCTCTCTCCTTCTCTCCCGTTCTTTCTCCGTTTCTCTCTCTCTCGTAACTGTGGCTGGACGGAGGAGAGTTTTTCCGTTCCATTGGCAGGAGAAAGAGAAGGAGAGATGGAGAAAGAGAGAGAGTGAGAGAGAGAGAGAGTAGGAGAGAGAGAGCAAGAGAGAGAGAGAGAGATAGCCAGATAAAGACAGAGAGAGAGATTGGGAGGCTTGACAAAGTGGTGTTGTTATTTTCCCTCTGACTCTCCATTGACTCTGTCAGCAGCCTCTTGGACTGCTTCCCAAATGACACCCAATTCGTTATTTAGTGCACTACTTTTGACCAGGGCACATAGGGTTCTGATCAACAGTAGTGCCATTTTTAGGAAATAGGAGGCCATTTGGGACACGGCCCAGGACTTCAAACATGCCTGACAACATACCCAGCAGCACTATCAAACACCTCTTATCTAGCAGCACACACTTACAGCCTGGGCTCAGAGAGAAAGGAGAGAGGGATGCTAGAGGGTAGATGGAGGAAAAGGGGTGGGAGTTGAGGGAGTTAAGGGTGAGGGTGGCATGTGGGGTACAGCATACTCATGAGAATGGTCATTCACTTATCCATCAATCCCCTACATCCATACTGAGTGGTGCAGCGGTCTAAGGCACTGCATCTCAGTGCAAGAGGTGTCACTGCAGTCCCTGGTTCGTAATCCAGACTGGATCATAACCGGCCATGATTGGGAGTCCCATAGGGCGGTGCACAATTGGCCAATATACTGTGGATAAGGGCTGTTCTTCGGCAGGATGCAATTGCTATTATAAACTGATTACCAGCTTAACTGGAGTAGTAAAAATATATGTTTTGTCATACCTTTGGTATACAATCTGATCTACCACGGCTGTCAGCCAATCAGCATTCAGGCCTCGAACCACCCAGTTTATAATTTAATTTATACAATCTTCCACTGTCTTGTGAGGATGTCACTGAACTCTCAATGCCCTGTAATAAAGAAAAATGTTGATCTTGAAGAGGTCCAACGGTCCGTCCTACAAACCTAAAAACCTGGTTTGTAAAAACCGCAGCGATAGCACCACCGATGAGACATTTAATGTTTCTCCGGAGAAGTTTTCTGTGTTTGAATATGTTGCCGTGAGAGTTCCCCGAGTTTCCCAAGTTAACGTGTGAGGAACTCCTGTGTCTCCTTGTCTTTTGAAAAGAGGAGGAAAACAACTCAGGGTTGGAGTTAGGGACGCATATAGGATCTGAGCCATATGGAGGTAGTTAGAACGTGGTTGGTTTTAGAGTTTACCTCTACCTGTGTTCAACAACAGAACTGACTGTCGGATAGAGGCAGAACTGAAGGGAGGAAATGGGGGACTGTGATTGATGGGTTTTTCAAGTGTTTTTGTGTGTGCGTGTGTGTGTGTGCATGTGTGTTCATGATTGTGTATGTGTTCGTGCTTGTGTGTGTGTGTGTGTGTGTGTGTTCATGATTGTGTATGTGTTCACGCGCATGTGTGTGTGTGTGTATGGCTCTGTTTATTATGTGTATTTGTCTGAATCTGCTGACTCTTATTGCCCCCTTGTTCACTGTCTGGCAGTGAATCCATGGGAGGTTTCCAAGACCGGAGCATCAGAGTCCCGCCAACTCCTAGCAGGGGTCAAGTCCTTTATATAAAACTGAAATTACCCCCCCCCCCCACAGCCCCTATCTGTCTTATTATAGATTTACTACAAAGGCCAAGTTTTTATTCTCTCTATTTCAGATGTGGAGGAAAGAGAGTTCGCTCTCTGATGGAATGGTCAATATTGAATAAGGGTTAGAAATAAGTCTTCTGGGGGCGTTTTAAAACGCCTGAACCATGTGATTGTTATAGTCTGAGCTTGATTTAGCTGTGTGTAGGTGTGTGTGTGAGGAGAAGGAGACTGGGCTCATTATGGCGTTATGGGTCTCCTTGGAGGGAGGTATTAAAAAGCCTTTCACTCACAGCTCTGGATTTTCTGGGGTAGTAAATGGCTGTTAAGTGCTTGACACACAACAAACATGCATGACACAACACACACACACACCACACACACACATGCGTGACACACAACACCACACACAACACACACACACACACACACACACACACACACACCACACACCACCCTCACACACACACACACACGTGCGTGAACACATAAATAAGCATGAACACACATGCACACCCACATGCATGCCCACACACGACACACACACACACACACACACACACACACACACACACACACACACACACACACACACACACACACACACACACACACACACACACACACACACACACACACACACACACCACACACACACACCACACACGACACACACACACACACACACACACACACACACACACACACACTTCTTCCTTGCCTGTGGCTGGACTTGGGTCTGTTATAGTCTGTCCTGAAGAGACTAGTGTTATTTTGACTGAAGGGTTTGAAGATGTTATCATGGAGTGGACACAGGTCAGGATTTCTCACCCAACATTGACATCAGAATACCGTAAGAAAGAAAATGAACAACAAGAGATGGAAATACACCATGTGTAGTCTGACTGGGACCCAAAAGACTGGCTGTTCTTTTTCTTACTTCCGGTTTCTCTTTCTTTTCATTCCACATTTGCCTCAAATTTCTATGACTAACAGTAAAAAACATCTTCCACAGCTGCATACAGCAAGCACAAAACAGGTCTCCAGGAAATATAGTTTTAGTCATGACCAGTCACATTGTGCCTTGTTGTTCTCATATTTACTCTCTGACCTCCCGGGTTGTTGACCTCACCAGGAAACGTCTCCTGGTCTGCGTGCTAAATCCCACCCTATTTCCTATGATCCCTGGTCAAAAGCAGTGGGATATCTGTTATGGAATAGGGTTCCATTTGGGACGCAGATTCTCTCACAGAAAGATGGTACCGCCACATGCCCAGTTGCCCACAGTACACTATGAAGACGTACAGCTCTGGGATCTTATTTTTGCCCACGCCAATGAGGGTTACGAAACGCTGGGCAAATAGTTCATACATTTCAAACAGTTCAGCATCATACACAATCAATGGACATCTGTAGCTATGACATTGACCTTTATAGGACTATGAAGCGTAAACTAACTACTCCAATAAGGGTTACAAAGGCTAGGTACAGAGTTCATTGTTCTGTGGTTGGTGTATTGAGAGCTCTCTAGCTATTTATCTAGCTATTTCTGATTGTACCAGGCAGGGCATGCTCTCTCTCTCAACTCTGAGGTTACAGAAAGCCCAACCTGGCGTTAGTTCCTCATCCTCTCTGTTCAGAATGTCAGCACATTGAGCAACATGTGTTTCATAACACTCCCTCCATGCCAGACCTGGGTTCAAATTCTATTTAAAATTGCTCAAATACTTTGACTGCTTGCTTTACATTTATATTATAGTCATTTAGCAGACATTCTTATCCAGAGCGACTTACAGGAAGAGTAGTGCCTTGCTCAAGGGCACATCGACAAACGTTTCACCTAGTTGACTCTGGGATTCGAGCCAGCAACCTTTCAACCCAACGCTCTTAAACGCTAAGCTACCAGCTACAGGCTTTATTCTGCCTGAAAGGTCAGGTGGACAGGGTTTGCTATTTTGGGACTGTTCTATTGGTCCATTAAGCGGGGCAAGCTCGATCAAGAACAGATACAGTATTTACAATGATTTACAATAGTATTTTAATCTACATGTAGGTCTGCTCCGTTCAGAGGCATTAGGCATTGAGCTGTCGAGCCAGTCATTCAAGGCTTTTTCCTTAATCATTTCCTATAATCAGGAAACAAAAATAAAAACGATGAGGATAAAAAGAGAAAGAGAAAAATGTTGTGTTCCCTCCAATTTCTACCTGCCGTGGTGTATGAGCCCTGGTTTCCTGTCCAGACCTAAACGATTGTATGTAGTGTGTGTGTGTGTGTGTGTGTGTGTGTGTGTGATCCATGATGAAGACCTGCTCCAGAGCACTCAGGACCTCAGACTGGGGTGAAGGTTCACCTTACAACAGGACAATGAGCCTAAGCCACCAGCCAAGAGTAACCAGGAGTGGCTTCGGGACAAGTTTCTGAATGTCCTTGAGCGGCCCAGGCTAGAGCCAAGACTTGAACCCGATCGAACATCTCTGGAGAGACCTGAAAATACTGCAGCTGTGCAGCAGTCTGTAACAGTACTGGTAGGTAGGTAACCTATAGCCTACGGCCTGGTCTGTAACAGTACTGGTAGGTAGGTAACCTATAGCCTGGTCTGTAACAGTACTGGTAGGTAGGTAACCTATAGTCTACGGCCTGGTCTGTAACAGTACTGGTAGGTAGGTAACCTATAGCCTGGTCTGTAACAGTACTGGTAGGTAGGTAACCTATAGTCTACGGCCTGGTCTGTAACAGTACTGGTAGGTAGGTAACCTATAGTCTACGGCCTGGTCTGTAACAGTACTGGTAGGTAGGTAACTTATAGCCTACGGCCTGGTCTGTAACAGTACTGGT
>NC_036870.1:22756276-22775949 GCF_002910315.2 Salvelinus sp. IW2-2015
CATACATGCTGTTGTGCAAATGGAATATACAAAAGGGTGGAAATATAGGCAATTAGCAAGAACCCCCAAAAAAGGATGATTCTGCAGGTTGGTTGACACAGGACGACTTTCTCAGTGTCCTATGCTTCCTGACTGATGTTTTGGTTCACTTTTGATTGCCGGCGGTGGCTCTCGACTCTAGTGGTAGCATGAGACGGAGTCTACAAACCACACAAGGTGGCTCAGGTAGTGCAGTTCATCCAGATGGCACATTCAATGGCGCGAGATGTGGGCAAAAATGTTGCTGTGGTTCTGTCAGGTATGTCCAGAGCATTGGAGGCCGCTACAGGAGACAGGCCAGTAATCAGGAGAGTGGAGGAGGCCGTAGGAGGGCAACAACCCAGCACAGGACCGCTACCTCCGCCTTTGGCAGGGCGGTGCACTGCAGAGCCCTGCAAAATGACCTCCAGCAGGCCCAAAACTGTGGCATGTGTCAGCATATGGTCCTCACAGGGGTCCTGAGGATCTCACTACTCGGTTACAATGGCAGTCAGGTACCTCTGGCGAGCACATGGAGGGCTGTGCGGCCCCCCAAAGATGCCACCTCCACACCATGAACTGAACCCATCGCCAAACCGGTCATGCTGGAGGAGTTGCAGGCAGCAGAACGTTCTCCACGGCGTCTCCAGACTCTGTTCACGTCTGTCCAAATGTGCTCATGTGCTCAGTGTGAACCTGCTTCATTCTCGTGAAGAGCAAGGGCGCCAGTGGCGAATTTGGCCAATTCTTGGTGGTTCCTCGTGGCAATGCCCAAACGTCCTGCACGGTGTTGGGCCGTAAGCCACAACCCCCACTGTGGACGTCGGGCCCTCATACCTAGCCATCAATGGGAGTCTGTTTCTGACCGTTTGAGCAGACACATGCAATTTGTGGCCTGCTGGGGGTCATTTTGGCAGGGCTCTGGAGTGCACCTCCTTGCACAAAGGCGGATGGTGCGGTCCCTGCTGCTGGGTTTTGTTGCGCCTCCTACGGCCTCCTCCACGTCTCCTGATGTACTGGCCTGTTCCTGGTAGCCGCTCTCATGCTTCTGGACAGTACGCTGACAGACACAGCAAACCCTTTTTGCCACAGCTCGCATTGATGTGCCATCCTGGATGAACTGCACCTACTGAGCCACTTGTGTGGGTTGTAGCCTTCGTTCAATGCTACCACTAGAGTGAGAGCACCGGCAAGCATTCAAAAGTGACCAAAGACATCAGCCAGGAAGCATAGGAACTGAGAAGTTTTGGTCCTGTGGTCACCACCTGCCAGAATCACTCCTTTTTTGGGGTGTCTTGCTAATTCGGTCTATAATTTTCCACCCTTTTTTGTCTATTCCATTTGCACAACAGCATGTGAAATTTATTGTCAATCAGTGTGCTTCCTAGTGGGACAGTTTTGATTTCACAGAAGTGGGAATTGACTTGGAGTTACATTGTGTTGTTCGTGTTTTCCCTTTTTTTTTTGAGCATGTAATATATATATTTTTTGGTGTTCATCTAATAAAGTACCATGAACACTTTCCACGCTGCGCTTTGGCTCTCATTCATTAAATGACTGGACGTAACAGAAGATCCACACAAAGGGACCAAGCAGCGTGGCAGGAGGACAGTGAATCCTGGGCCCGGGCAGAAAGTGATTGAGGACATCATGGACATGGGAGGAGGTTATGGCAGGGGAAGACCCTGCCATGGAAGCAGGCGGAAACAAGCGAAGGAAGGCCAACGGCGACTCCGAAGTTCACGACCAGCCGAGAGGCCAGCCCCCTTTTATTTTTGGGGGGCACACGGGTTGGTCGGCGAGCGAGGGGTCAAGTTTGAGAGGCGAAGGGAGTATTGGGATATGACTGAGTGAGGACGTATTGTGACGATAGTTGAGGGGAGTGAATGAGGGAGAGTGGAGGTTGGGTGTCTGGCGCAAGACAGTCGCCGTGCCAGGAGCGTGGGGACCGAGCTCAGGCACCATGTTTGCGGAGAGGCTGCAATGTTTGTATCCAGTGCGCATTTTCGCCACAGCTCCGGTACGTTCTGTGCCAGCTCCTCGCATTGCGCCGGTTGGAAGTGAGAACCCAGCATGGACGGGTCCTGTGCGCGGCCTCAAGCACGCTCCTGGTAACTCGTCCCAAGGTACGCCTCCCTCGGCTCCAGGATATCCTGCGCGCGGGCTCTACGCATGTTGCGCCAGTGCGCCTTCACCAAACATCTCAGGGTGGGGCCGATTAGGCTGCGCCGTGTAGTGCGGCGCTCCTGTGGCAGTCGTGCCCCCAGCAGCTATTCAGCGTACTGCCGGGCGTAAAAGGTGAAAGACAATGCCAGCCCAGGACGCGTTGAGGTCCATGCTCTACCTGGTGCTCCTCCAAGGTAGGTAACCTATAGCCTGGTCTGTAACAGTACTGGTAGGTAGGTAACCTATAGCCTGGTCTGTAACAGTACTGGTAGGTAGGTAACCTATAGTCTATAGTCACACTCCCCATCCAACCTGACAGAGCTTGAGAGGATCTGCAGAGAAGAATGGGAGAAACTCCCCAAATACAGTTGTACCAATCGTGTAGCATCATACCCAAGAAGACTCAAGATTTTAATTGCTGCTAAAGGTGTTTTAACAAAGTACTGAGGAAAAGGTCTGAATACATATGCAAATGTGATATTTCAGTTTTTTTATTTTAATACATTTGCTAAAAACCTGTTTTTGCTTTGTCATTATGGGGTATTGTGTATAGATTTATGAGGTGTTCCTGTGAGCATGGATAATCTGGCTTTGGATAAAAGCACCTTGACCTTTCAGTGTGCTGGCACTACTAAAACGGCACTAGGGATAGAACATACAGACAACCAACACCAGTCAGTCTTAGCCCAGGGTGGCATAGCAAAGAACCTACCTACGCAGCTTGTGACTGTAACTTAAAAAACAACTGAGGATGTGTCTCAAATGACACCCTATTCCCTACATGGTACACTACTTCTAACAAGAGCCGATAGGGCTCTGATAGGGAATAGGGTGCCATTTGGGAAGCATTCAAAGACTTACATGACCTCGGCAAAACATTCAGAGCTCCTTGGATGATAGATTTAGAGTTAAAAGGGGAAAATAGAACACGTCTTTCACCGTGCATTAACCATAAGCCCAGGTTGCGAATGCTGCAGCAATCTCTTCAGGGAAGGATGTTGGTTGGCCAACAAACACAGCACTTAATTACTCTGAGCTTCGAGTCAGTTACCGTCGTGTTTCATGTGGTTTGCAGATGGTTACACGCTCTCTCTCGCCTTCTTTCCCTCTCTTTCCCTCTTGTTCCCCTTCTTTCCCTCTTGTTCCCTCTCTTGTTCCCTCTCTTGTTTCCTCTCCTTCCTCTTCGAGCCTCCAGCTAAGAGCACTGTTGTGTTTTCGCAGCACTAATATGAACCAGAGAACCGGTGATTTCCGACAATGTTCCACTTTGCAAACCGCCGATCCAAAGAGTAGAACCAACAAGATCCTGTATGAGGCCTGACCGGACCTGGACCCAGGAGCCAAAGAGCTGGGTAGAACCACAGGGAGGAAGCCTTTGTGACATGTGGGTAGTGGGTGTTAGAGATGTAGGTAACCTTGGTTTGGAAAAAGAGGGGTTGCAATGCAGACTGTTATGGAGAGAGAGAGTGAGGGAAGAAGAGCGAGAGAGTGAGACAGAGAAAGAAAGAGTGAGAAAGAAAGGAGTTGGCCTGGGTCTGAGTTTGTATAAGCTATGAGGCTGCTTTGATCTGACCAAGGATTTGAAACGGTGTCAACAGAAACATGCAGAGGCCGTCTGTTCGCTCTGAGACGGAGGTCGGTTCACAGTTACAAAGGCCCACCGCCAGCTCGCTACAACCTCTGGGCTCACACTGTTTGTTTGTCTTGTCGGAAAGGCCCAGCCGTAAATCTCAGGTTGCACACTCAAAATTAAACCTGTGATTAGTGCAGGTATCGAATGAAATAGAAGGTTTTTTAAGACATAGCACTGGGCTACGTCTATCTAACATTTCATATTAGATCTAGTTTTTTTAAGGTAGTCCTATTTCTAGACCCATTCCTCCGAACAGACAAGCGCTCTCTCCCCATATAGATAGAAGTATCTCAGGTCGTATGTGTTTGAGAAGAGGAGGAGGAGATGGGCAATCCCTCTCTCTCACCCCAAAGAAGGATGAATCTCCCAGGTCTCATATGTTTTAGAAGAGGAGAAAGTAAAAGAGAAGGGATTGCCAGATCATTACAGAGAGAGGAAGTGTCTCGGCCATATGACAGACGTCTGATTCAAACCTCATGTTAGTAGACAGGACCCTGAGACAGACGCACGCACGCACGCACGCACGCACGCACGCACGCACGCACGCACGCACGCACGCACGCACGCACGCACACACACACACACACACACAGTCCCAGGCCTATTGTAGATCTTACAATGTTATTCACATACACTCACTGCTCCCAGGCCAATGGGCTTTCTGAAAATTCATTCAGGATACGCATTATTCATTCTCCCAAAGTACTTCTCCATCAAATGCAATTTGTCATCAATACTAAGTCAAATGTAAATATTGTATCTTGGTCTTGTATGCAGCAGGTGTTAGTGAGTCAGATTAGAGCTATAGCTAGCTGTTGGCATATGCTTCTCAGAAATTATGGAATTTCTGAACAGTGTGAGGGTTTTCTGGATTCTATTCACATACGCCACATACCATGCATCTGTAGAGTCTGCTAAATGTGGATAGACTACTTTGAACTGCTGCAGTGGATGTTTCCCAGTCTACAGACAGTAGAAGACATGGATGGGTCTGTGTGCTTAAGTCCCTCTGTTGGACACCACTGGTCAAGACATTTCATCCACTGGGATCTGCTGAGAAAGTCCGGTCAAACATATGCGCACTCAAGGGGACTCCAAGCTAGGCTGAAAAGATGGACTACACTTCCTATTATCCTGATGGCTAATGTTCAGTCGCTGGACACGTGTGTWATTATCACTGCTGTGTACATACCGCCACAAGCAAACACCAAGGTGGCACTCAACGAACTGTACAAGATTATTAGCCAGCAAGAATCCTATTTATTGTTGCTGGCTTGTAACTGCGAGTGCATGTTGCACATGGCGCCGACAGAGATGGTCGCCTCGCTTCGAGTCCTTAGGAAACTATGCAGTATTTCGTTTTTTTATGTATTATTTCTTACATTGTTTCCCCAGGAAATCTTAAGTCTTATTACATACAGCCGGGAAGAACTATTGGCTATAAGAGCGACGTCAACTTACCAACATTACGACCAGGAATACGACTTCCCCGAAGCGGATCCTCTGTTTGGACCACCACCCAGGACAATGGATATAATCCCAGAAGCCGACCCAAAACAACGGTACCGCAGAAGGGGCAGATGGAGTGACCTCCTGGTCAGGCTCCGTAGACGTGCACATCTCCCACCGCTCCCGAGTATACTACTCGCCAATGTCCAGTCTCTTGACAACAAGGTGGAAGAAATTAGGGCAAGGGTTGTCTTCCAGAGAGACATCAGAGATTGTAACATTCTCTGTTCACGGAAACATGGCTCTCTCGGGATATGTTGTCGGAATCGGTTCAGCCACCGAGCTTCTCCATGCATCTCGAGGACAGAGATAAACACCTCTCTGGGAAGAGGAAGGGCGGGGATGTATGCTTCATGACGACTCATGGTGTAATCATAACAACATACAGGAACTCAAGTCCTTCTGCTCACCCGACCTAGAATTCCTTACAATCAAATGCCGTCCATATTACCTCCCAAGATAATTCTCGTCAGTTATCGTCACAGCTGTGTACATTCCCCCTCAAGCAGACACCWMGACGGCCCTCAAGGAACTTCACTGGACTCTATGTAAACTGGAAACCATATATCCTGARGCTGCATTTATTGTAGATGGGGATTTTAACAAAGCAATTTTGAGAACAAGGCTACCTAAATTCTATTAGCATATTGATTGTAGTACTCGTCGGGGTTAAACACTCGATCACTGCTACTCTATCTTCCGCAATGCATACAAAGCCCTCCCCCACACTCCCTTAGTCAAATCTGACCACGACGCCATCTTGCTCCTACCGTCTTATAGGCAGAAACTCAAACAGGATGTACCAGTAACTAGAACCATTCAATGCTSGTCTGACAAATCGGAATCCACGCTTCAAGATTGTTTTGATCATGCGGACTGGGATACATTCCAGTCAGCCTTAGAGAACAACATCGATCTATACGCTGACTCGGTGAGTGAGTTTATAAGAAAGTGCATTGGAGATGTTGTACCCACTGTGACTATTAAAACCTACCCTAACCAGAAACCGTGGATGGATGGCRGCATTCGCTCAAAACTGATAGAGCAAACCATTGCATTTAACCATGGAAAGAGGTCTGTGAATATGGCTGAATATAAACAGTGTAGTTATTCCCTCCGCAAGGCAATCAAACAAGCGAAATGCCAGTACATGGACAAAGTGGAGTCACAATTCAGACATTTGTTGCAGAGTCTACAGGAAATCACAGACTACAAAAAGAAAACCAGCCATGTCACGGACACCGACGTCACGCTTCCAGACAAAGTAAACACCTTCTTTTCCTGCTTTGAGGAGAATACAGTGCCACCTTAAATAGTGCATCTGTAAAAGTGTGTGAGCGTTTTAGGTGTCAAGCCAAATTTCTTTAGCTTCCTGTGGTTGAAGAGGCGCTGTTGCGCCTTCTTCACCACACTGTCTGTGTGGGTGGACCATTTCAGTTTGTCWGTGATGTGTACGCTGAGGAACTTGAAGTGTTCCACCTTCTCCACTGTGGTCCCATCGATGTGGATAGGGGGGTGCTCCCTCTGCTGTTTCCTGAAGTCCACGATCATCTTCCTTGTCTTTTGTTGGATGTTGAGTAAGAGGTTATTTTCCTGGCACCACACTCCCAAAGCCCTCGCCTCCTCGGTAGGCTGTCTCATCGTTGTTGATAATCAAGCCTACTACATGTCGTCTGCAAACTTGATGATTAAGTTGGAGGTGTGCATGGCCCCGCAGTCATGGGTGGACAGGGAGTACAGAAGGGGGCTGAGAACGCACCCTTGTGGCACCAGTGTTGAAGATCAGCGAAGAGGAGGTGTTGTTTCCTAACTTCCCCACCTGTGGGCAACTGTCAGGAAGTCCAGGACCCAGTTGCACAGTGCGGGGTTCAGACCCAGGGCCTCAAGCTTGATGATGAGCTTGGAGGGTACTATGGTGTTGAATGCTGAGCTATAGTCAATGAACAGCATTCTTACACAGGTATGCCTCTTGTCCAGATGGGGCAAGGCAGTGTGTAGTGTGGTGGCAATTGCATTGTCGGTGGACTCTATTGGGGCGGTAAGCAAATTGAAGTGGGTCTAGGTTGGCAGGTAAGGTGGAGGTGATATGACCCTTGACTAGTCTCCCATAGCACTTCATGATGACAGAAATGTCATTTAGTTAAATTACCTTTGCTTTCTTAGGTACAGGGACAATGGTGGCCATCCTGAAGCATTAGGGGACAACAGACTGGGATAGGGTGAAATTGAAAATATCTGTAAACACACCAGCCAGCTGGTCTGCGCATACTCTGAGGACGTGGCTAGGGATACCATCTGGGCTGGCAGCCTTGCAAGGGTTAACACGGTTAAATGTCTTACTCACGTCGGCCATGGAGAAGGAGATCCCACAGTCCTTGGTAGCGGGCTGCGTCGGTGGCACAGTATTATTCCTCAAAGCGAGTGAAGAAGGTCTTCAGCCTGTCCGGAAGCAAGACGTCAGTGTCCACAATGTGGCTGGTTTTCCTTTTATAATCCGTGATTGTCTGTAGACCCTGCAACATACGTCTCGTGTCTGAGTCATTGAACTGGGATTGAACTTTGTCCCTATACCGACGTTTAGTCTGCTTGATTGCTTTGCGGAGGGAATAACTACTCTGTTTGTATTCTTCCATACGCCCAGTCTTCTTGCCCTGGTTAAATGCAGGGGTTCACGTTTCCTGTTTGAGTTTCTGCCCATAKGAGGGGAGGAGCAAGATGGAATCGTGGTCCGATTTGCTGAATGGTGGGCGGGGGAGGGCCTTATATGCATTCTGGAAGGTAGTATAATGATGCTGAGTTGCCTTCAAGAAGCAACTCAAGAGGAAGCCCCTAACACAGAGAATAGTAAGCCATTGGACAGAGGAGTCAGACTCAATGCTGCAGGTTTTTTTAAATAATACTGATTGGAATAAGTTCAAAGATTCATCTAYCCAGGACTCAGCCATCAATATTGAGGAATATACATCGTCAGGCTCAGACTTAGTTAGGAAWTGTGTTGATSATGTTGTACCCACAATAACATTCCGGATATACCCCAACCAAAAACCCTGGATGAACGGAGATATCCGTACAATGCCGAGAGCCCGTACTGCAGCCTTCAAGGTCAGGACTGAATTTGGGAAACCCTGCCATAGAGGGCCATAGCTTAGAGAATAAAAAATAAAACCAGGAGAGGCACTGTTTAGTTTGTGGATATGGGTTATCCCGCACATTCTACCTCTATCTCTATCTTTTTCTCTTGCTTCTTCCCTCTCTCACCCCTTTCTCTCATCATCACTCTCTGTCTCCTTATTTCACTCTCCTCCTTCTTCAACTTTCACTCCTGCTAACTCTTGCTTATCGACAGGTATCTCACAGAGAGGAGAGAGTGTTTGATAGCTTTAGCTCATGGTTTATCCTCTTCACTCCCTATAGAGCATAAGGCCACCATTGTTCGATACGGTAGCATTCAGAGTTAGCTCTTTGGATTACATAAAAGTTGACCCCAACCACTGATATAGGTCAGATATTTTTCCATTCACCTAATATATAATGTTATGATTGGGGCTTTGGTAATCTGATCCTAGGTCTGTGGTTAAGTTAAATGTTTACCTCAAACAACACAAACGCACATACATTCACCACCTCAGTGTTTTAGCAGGCAGGGGGTAGGAAAAKGGGACACTGGGAGGAAGTGAGGGCAGATGGGGGAAGCGTTTAAGCGTTAAACCATGTGTCTCAGGTCTGTGTTCCTTACACCTTGCACTTTTGTTTACTCAACATGACATTTGTAAAACATGWTATATCGCTTTTGGCTCTGACTATAGGTCACTGGCACTACCATGCCATATGTCTGCATTTATATCTACATGTTTCTACAGTATATTTCTATATATACGTTTCTATATTTCTATATATTTCCATATATTTGACACATACAGTATGCTCATAGATGACCCTGCCGGTCATCTATGAACTTTTGAATATCTTGAAGAACGATCTGGCCTTAATGGCCATGTACTCTTATAATCTTCACCCGGGCAGAGCTAGAAGAGGACTGGCCACCCCTCAGAGCCTGGTTCCTCTCCTCTCTCTGGGGTTTGAGGCTGGGTTTCTGTATAAGCACATTGTGACAACTGCTGATGTAAAAAGGGCTTTAGAAATACATATGACTGAAATTTGATTGATATAAAAAATGGCTGGCGGGTTAGTGATACTTAATACAGGTGGGAAAACAGAGTTTCTCAGTTCCCTAACTGTCTCCGTGTCCATGTTTGGGTCTGTAATCTGTTTATATTCCAGTAAACCCTCATTAACCTCCCACTGACACTGAGACACAGTTATGACTATTCTCCCGCTAATGCTTTAGGTTAGGAATGGCTGATCCTAGAACTGTCTGGGCCTCTGGGCAACTTCTAGCTGTAGCAGCAAAGTGAAGAAAGCAGGGATAGTTGTAGGTTGTCAGGCACTGGCAGCCAGAAGTGTTTGGGCTGAGGTTATAATCGAGTTAGGAGTGTTGCTGTTTCAGATGCCTCCTCTCGTTGGTCAAATGATACCGGCGAGGGGCTATAACAAACTCATGCAGTCACGCAGCACACACACACACACACGGTATCACAGAGGCTCTCTGTGGCGTAACCATAGTAACCAGACACAACAAGACACAGCCAGTGCTATGGGGTTTCCCACCCACTGCTTTTTCGATCAGTGACGCAAATCGAGGAAAGAAAGAAAGTAAGGTAGAGGAATGTGCAGCGTAGTCTGCATCGATTCATCTGCTAATGTAGTCCATGTGACGCTCCCTCATCTCTCCATCTTTCCCTCCATCTCTCCCTCCTTTCACTGTTCTCAATAGGATTATTCAGAGGGAAAGAGAGATAAAGAGAAAATAACATCRCTTGCAACTCTGCCAGGGTCCAATTGTCCAAATAGTTCTCAGTCCTGCCAGACACAACAGTACATTAGCAGTTTCTGTCCGTCTGTGAATTCAATTCAGAATGTCTTTTATTTTCTCTTTCTGCATTGATTCTAACGGGTAGATAATGAGTCTCAGTCTGTGTGGGGAATACAGTATTTCTGTCTATTGTCCAGGCAAGCCAAGCAGAGAGTTCCTGTCAGGGTCTTTACCCCTGTTTTCTAGTATGCTAACACACACTTGGAGAACATACAGTATGTACTTGTTTAGACATATGCCCACTTAGAAGAAACACCCTCAAAAAAACTCAGGCACACACACACACACACACACACACACACACACACACACACACACACACACACACACACACCACACACACACACACACACACACACACACACACACAACACACAGACACACACACACACACACACACACACACATCACACACACACACACACACACACACACACAACACACACACACACACACACGCGCGCGCGCACAACACAGGCGCAGAGACACATACAGACACCGCCAATACCAAAGTTCCAAAGGCTGGGCCTAATATAGTGTATAAGAGGTCATTCAAGACGTTTTGTAGCTATTCATAAATTATGATGTAAAGAATATTTGCTGGTCTGTGGTGTGTAAATGAGGAGCAACCAATGCTGCACTTGACACATTTATGAATTGTTATTGTGTTTGAATCAGATACAATGCTATTTCACAGTAAAACATTGCAACAGACTTTCAGTACGTCTTATAGGAAAGGGACATCTACTAAGCAAATGCACTTGACCTGAATGATTTCACATATTATTCATTTAGTATCGATTGCAGACACGCTTCTTATCAATATGGAGCCATAGTACAAATTTGGTTAGAAACAATTTGGAGTTTCCACCTCTTAGTTTAATAGCACCATGTGGACTAGAACAACCATTTTACAATAGTGCATCTAACTTTTTCAAGGGGGGGGGGGGGGGGGGGGGGTTTAGAAGGATACTATTTTATCCTCTACTGGCTAAGGGTATTCCTGTAAACGAGTGGGGTGCTTCTGGAGGTGAGGTGGTGATTGACTCCGCTGACCGTCTAGTCGTCGGAGGAGTTTGTTCCACCATTGGGGTGCCAGAGCTAGCGAACAGTTTGACTTGCGCGCTGAGCGGATGTCTGTACTTCTCTAGGAGGTTAGGGAGGCGAGCAGGCCAGAGGTGGATTGAACGCAGTGCCTCGCTTGTGTTGGGTGTAGGGCCTGATCGAGCCTGAAGGTACGGAGGTGCGTTCCCCTCACAGCTCCGTAGGCAAGCACCATGGTCTTGTAGCGGATTGGCTGAGAGAGAATAGCTTTTACTTTATTATCGAGCATAGTCTACTGCTGGAGAAACGTACACTACCGTTCAAAAAGTTTTGGGTCACTTAGAAATGGTCCTTGCTTTGAAAAAAAAGCACATTTTTTTTGTCCATTAAAATAAATATAAATTGATCAGAAATACAGTGTAGACATTGTTAATGTGTAAATGACTATTGTAGCTGGAAACGGATGATTTTTAATGGAATATCTATGTAGGCATAGAAGGCCCATTATCAGCAACCATCACTCCTGTTTTCCATGGCACGTTGTGTTAAGCTAATTCCAAGTTGATCATTTTTAAAGGCAATTTATCATTAGAAAACCTTTTTGCAATTATGTTAGCACAGCTAAAAACTGTTGTCTGATTTAAAAAAAGCAATAAAAACTGGGCCTTCTTTAGCTAGTTGAGTATCTGGAGCATCAGCATTTCTGCGTTCGATTACAGGCTCAAAATGGCCAGAAACAAAACACTTTCTTCTGAAACTCGCAGTCTATTCTTGTTCTGAGAAATGAAGGCTCTAACCAGAATAGAAAGAGGAGTGGGAGGTCCCAGTGCACAACTGAACAAGAGGACAAGTTGAATTAAAGTGTCTAGTTTGAGAAACAGACGCCTCATAAGTCCTCAACTGGCAGCTTCAGCTAAACACCAGTATCAACGTCAACAGTGAAGAGACGACTGTGGGAGGCTGGCCTTCTAGGCAGAGTTCCTCTTTCCATTGTTCTTTGCCCATCTTAATCGTTTATTTTTATTGGCCAGTCTGAGATACGCTTTTTTTTCTTTGCAACTCTGCCTAGAAGAACCTTTTGTGTTGTGGATATGTGGTAGTTAGGGATGTTTATATGATGTATCTGTTTAATCTTTAGCTCATTCAGTACAAACATTGTTCACTGTTTTATCTTTCCGTTTTAATATGTAATGTGGGTGCTTTGGTGTGTTTGGACCCAAGGAAGAATAGCTGCCTGCCTAATGGGGATCCCCTAATAAATACACAATACAAATGCACACACTCATGCTCACACACACACAACAACATGTACTCCTTCTGTTCTACCCCCGTTCCCATCTACTGGCGAAGTCACGTAGTGTATGTCTGTATGTCTGCCTCTTGTCTCTACCCGTTTCCTCTGCAGTCACGTGGTAAACTTAGTCGGCTCTCATCCAGTTCCATAGGTCAGTAGTGTATGCTGATGTCTGCTCTCTGTCTCTACCCTCGTTCCCTCTCATGGCAAGTCACGTAGTGTATGGTCTGTATGTCTGCCTCTCTGTCTCTACCCCGTTCCACTCTCATGGCAGTCACGTAGTGTTTATGTCTGTATGTCTGCCTCTCTGTCTCTACCCCGTTCCCTCTCATGGCAGTCACGTAGTGTATGTCTGTATGTCTGCCTCTCTGTCTCTAACCCGTTCCCTCTCATGGCAGTCACGTAGTGTATGTCTGTATGTCTGCCTCTCTTGTCTCTACCCCCCTCCCCTCTTAATGGCAGTTATGGGAGGGAATGCATGTTTGTCATGTCTCGTGTAACAGCCAGTCACCTCATATATACCCTAGTCCCCTGCCCTACTCGTTCCATCATTCCTCTCTCTCTTACTGTCTCCCTCCTTCCCTCTCACCTCTCTCCTCTCTCTGCTCTGTCTCTCTCTCTCACTCACTCACTGTCTCTCTCTCTCTGTCTCCCTGTTCTGTCTCTCTCTCTCCCTCTCTCCTTCTTCTCTCTGTTATGTGTATTTGTGTCATGTGTCATGTGTCATTTTCTCAGTATGTGTGTCTCTGCGGGAAAGGAGAACAGCTCAGCGTCCACACAATGCATTTCTTGCTGGCTGATGTGAATACACAGGACAGAGAGACTTGGATAACACCCAGTGAGTGTCTGTAGGCATGGGAGATGCCTGTTTGTTCAGCAAGGGGTTGCTCAGTTAAATCCCCTTTGCAAGTCATCTCAAAGAGAGATGTTATCTCTCCCTATTCTGCAGTGCTAACCCAAGGACAAGCAAAGGGCTGCTCCTATCTAGGGCCAGGAGGTTTTCCTGACATGTCGTTTGAGAGGAAAAACTATTAGTCCCAGCTTTAGCCTACAGGCACTAGTAACAGCCTAGTTAAGACCTAGTAGTTGTGGGTAAACACAAGGGCCCAGATTATACCTGTTAATGTCAGGAAAATATATAGCACTACTCATAGACCTTTTACAAATCTCAAAAAAAGACACCTTCATTATGCTAACTCATAGTCTTATAACTGTAATTAATGCTAACTCATAGATAAAACTGCAATTAATGCTAACTCATAAGTCTAAAACTGTAATTAAATGCAGTAATCATAGTCTATTAACTGTGATTAATGCTAGCTTCATAGTCTATAACTGTAAGTAATGAAGCTCATAGTCTATAACGTAATTCATATCTATAACTGTAATTATGCTAACTCATAGTCTATAACTGTAAATTAATGCTAACTCATAGTCTATAACTGTAAGTATGCTAACTTCGTCTATACACTGTAATTAATGCTAACGCATGTATATAACTGTAATTAATGCTAATCATAGTCTATAACTGTAATTAATGCTAGGCTCATCAGTCTATAACTGTAAGTAATGTTAGCTCATAGTCAAACTGTAATTAATGCTAGCTCATAGTCTATAACTGTAATTAATGCTAGATCATAGCCTATAACTGTAACGAATGTCTAGCTCATATTCTATACTGTAATTTATGCTAATATACTATAACTATAATTAATGCTAGCTCATAGCCTATAACTATAATTAATGCTAGCTCATAGCCTATAACTGTAATTAATGCTAGCTCATATTCATATAACTGTAATAATGCTAGATCATACATATAACTTAATTAATGCTAGCTCATATTCTATAACTGTAATTAATGCTAGATCATGCATATCACTGTAATTTAATGCTAGCTCATATTCTATAACTGTAATTAATGCTAGCTCATAGCCTATAACTGTAATTATGCCTAGCTCTATATTCTATATAACTGTAATTAATACTAGCTCATATTCTATAACTGTAATTAATCGCTAGCTTCATATTTTTATCTGTATTAATGCAGCTATATTCTGTATGTAATTAAATGCTAGATCATAGGCATATAACTGTAAATTAACCCTGGTAGCTACAATAATTCCTAAAAACTGTAATTATGCTAGCTCATATTCTATAACGTGTATTAATGCTAAGCTCATATATTCTATAACTGTAATTAATACTAGCTCATATCTATACTGTAAATAATGCCATATATCTATAACTGTAGTTAATGCTAGCTCATAGCTATAACTATAATTAATGCTATCTCATATTCTATACTTGTAATTAATGCTAGCTCAGCTATATTCTATAACTGTAATTAATGCTAGCTCATATTCTATAACGTGTATGGTAATTCGCTATCTCATATTCTTTATAACTGTAAATATGCATATCTATTTCATATGTATAATCTAATCCATATTTAACTGATAAATAATGCTATCCCCACCCTAGTCTCACCTACTCATTACATATAACTGTAACATTAATGGCTAGCTCATAGCCTTCTATAGCACTCAGCATACATTAATGCATAAGCTCATAGCCTTGTTACTAACTATAATAACGCTACTCATAGCCCATATTAACTATATTAATGCTAGCTCATATTCTATAACTGTAATTAATGCTAGCTCATATTCTATAACTGTAATTAATGCTAGCTCATATTCTATAACTGTCAACAAACAGACACCAGACACATGAGAATGTGAGTTGAAAAATATTATTCTACATCTGTACAACAACTAGGTCCTAGACATATATCTTAAGCCAGCTGCTAAAGAATTGCCCTAAATGAGAACTGCTGAAAAGTATCTGTCTAGACTAGACTAGACTGCCTTGTATTTGCACATGTGTGTTTGCAAGATAAGCAAATAGTAGCCATTACCACATCCTGTGTGTGAGAGGCAATCTGTTTTCCCTGTGGCATGGTTAGGGAAGAAAAATCTAGTTGAAAAACAAAGTGCAACCACCATTGTGGGACATGTGGTGAACCTCAGAATAGGTGGGGAAGGAGGTGAAAGAAATCTAGCATTGCCCATGGAAACGGGTTTGCAGTCGCACGCACACACACACTTACACTAGTCATTCAAGCAGCATTATAAGGGCCGTTTATGCCATTCCAATACAACCACAGTCCCCTTATTAGGTAGACTGGGGGAGTCAGAAAGAGAGAGAGAGAGTTAAAGAGAGAAAGGTAGAGAGGGAGAGGGAGAGGGGAGAGGCAAAGGTAGAGAGGGAGAGGGGAGGGGAGAGAGCAAAGGGAGAACATGAAAGACAGAAACAAAAGAAAGAAGCAGAGAAAAAAGAAAAAGTGAAAGTCAGACAATGTTTGTTTTCTCGTCTGTTCTTTGTGTCTCGATCTCTCCGTTCTCTTTCTGCATCCCTCGTTCTCTCCATTCCTTTCCTCTGAGGGCGTTGAGCGCTCCAGTCTGGAGGGCAGATTTAGTGAACGCAGGAGGGTGGGAAAAGTTCAAGCTCCCTCCATCCTAAACGACAATCATTTTTGTTCTCCCCTCCTGAGGGAGTACTTATAGAAGCCAGTGTGGTCGAAGAGGCTTATGGACTAGTCTGCTGTGACTCATTCATCTCCCCATCCATAGACAAATAGCTCTCTCTCTCTCTCCCTCTATCCATCTCTCCATCTCTCTCTCCATTTCTCTCCATCTCCATCTCACTTGGTACATCTCTCACTCATTCTCCATCCCTCCCTCTCTCCCTCTCTCTCTCAGAAGACAACATGTCAGACCAGACCAATGTGTAACAGGAAAAGGGGTTTATCTGTCTGCCTCACAGCCTTAAATCTCTATCCAAGCCCAACAACCACATATACGCTCCTGCATTCCGGCTGCTGTTATTACGCCATTATGTCTATTTGCACTGTTCTCAACCCCAGGGAACGCTGAGAAGCCATTTAAACACAAGAATGTCAAACCATACAATCCAGACTGGGATGTTAGTGTTGGTGTAGGGGAGGGTGGAAATGGATGGACGTCAAGAAGGTTGACGGAGACTGGCTGTATCCAAGGTGGTTGTCAAAGCAATTACATCTCTCTCATTCTTTCATTCTCTCTCTCTTCCTTCCTTCTCTACCTTTCTCTCCTTCACTGCCACTCTCTATCTTCTTCTCTTTCTGTCTCTGTTTCTCTCTCTCCTCAATCGCTCTCTCTCTCTCTCTGTATGCACTCCTCTGGCGCCCATGTCTCATCCACGGACAGAGCCTCTGCCAGCACAGACAAATACACACATAGACACAGACACAAACACAGACACACACGCATACACTCTGACCCCCTCTGTGTATAGTAGAGGATTACGGTGGCATTACATGCAGTGCAACAAGAGCTCACATTTTCTGTGAACATCTTGTTATTGAGATTACACACAAGACTGGGAATGAATCAAGACCCGCTGCAGGATTTATCCAGTCAGTGAATGAATCAAGACCCACTGCAATTGCAGGCTTTATCCAGTCAGTGAATGAATCAAGACCAGCTGCAGGCTTTAATCCAGTCAGTGAATGAAATCAAGACCCCTGCAGCTTATCCCAGTCAGTGAAGAATCAAGACCCGCTGCAAGGCTTTATCGCAGTCAGTGAATGAATCAGATGCGCGCTGCAGGTTTATCAGTCAGTGGATGAATCATAGAACCACTGCAGACTGTTATCCAGTTCAGTGATGAATCAAGACCCACTGCGGCTTTATCAGTCAGTGAATGAAATCCAAGACCACTGCAGACTTTATGCAGTTGAATCAAGACCCACTGCAGGCTTTATCCAGTCAGTGACTGAATCAAGACCCACTGCAGGCTTTATCCAGTCAGTGAATGAATCAAGAGTTACTGCAGGGGGAGGGATAAATGTTTGTTTTTTAAAATAAGATCACGTTTAAGCATTAACTCTGAMTGGTTAAAGAGATATATATTTAAAAAAAATGTCTACTTCAAATTCATAATCTCCAGCACTACCCAACATCAACATATGGTAAAATGGCAATTAGTAGGCAATGCCTACTCTGGTTAAAACCACATGATGATATGTCCCTTAAGGGTTTAAGGATCAAAAGGACATTTCTAAAGGGTGTTAGTTCATATGCATAAACCCCAACATCAACATATGTGAAAATGGATCTTTTCTATGTTTTGTAGTAAAAAAAGATAGAGGAAAACAAGTGTCCAATGACGTCATCAACCAATTASTAGGTAGTWAGTARGCAATGCCTACTCATAATTGGTTAAAATCACATGATTCACACCGATGATCCCTTTAAGGTTTGGGATAGGTTAAAAGAGAAAAAACTTGACCGTTTAGTTTAGGCATGATTAAGGTAAGGATTAAGGTTTGGGACAGATTAAAAGAGTAGCAATTTAAACGAGTGCCTAGCACTGGGATTGAACCCATAATCCTCAGAGCCAGCGCGTGGGGTTCAAACACTTCCTCTGACCCCATCCACAACTGCCTAGCAAGCCACATGCCTACTTGATGGTAATAGGTGCTCATGTTGCTCCTAGTGGACGGTGTTGAAGGCGTGTCCCGACGTCCTGGGGAGACTGATCTTCTGTATTCACCACCTCCACTACATTCAACCAGGGGATGTTTTTTCTGTAGTTCAATGGAGTAAGCTATACTCTCAGGCCCAGGGAGAGGGCAGGCACGTGGGCAGAGTATTTTTCTGAATAAAGTGTGTCACAAGTTGCACCCTATTTCTTATATAATGCAGTATTTTTAACCAGAGCCCATAGATAATGTAGGGTGCCATTTAGACCAGTTAGAGAGAGGATGAACACAACACAAATACTGGGTTGTTTTGTGTTTCAGTGTTGAAGTGTCATATCTTCTGTCCAGAGAAAGTTAGAGCGAGAGAGAACCATTACTACAGCCATGCAGAGTAATAGCATGTGTAAAAGAGCTGTAGGTACAGTAAGACATATCGCTGGTAAAGTACTTATAGTTGGCACTGTACTCTCCCTGTCCCTGTGTTATTCCAAACGGCCACAGTGCACCTCTCAGAGTCAGGAATTACGTCTCAAAACCGTCCGTTAGTGACATACAGTTCATTCTGGTTGATCCTTTCTACATGTGAAAAGCTAACTGTTAGCTTGTACAAATGCAACGCGGGCTGCTTCTCCCATAGAGTCTCATAGATGCTTTCTCTTTAACTTGTGGGTTGAGGGTGAGGAGGTGGAAAGGGGGGGAAGGAGGTAGAGATAGGGAATTGGAGAGGAGAGAGAAAGGTGGAGAAGCGGAATAGCAAGGTTGGAGAAGAAGGGGGGAAATGGTTGAGGAGGGGTTGGTTGCTTTGTCAGAAAACTTGAGAGCATTTGGTTTTCGCCCCCTCTCCCCAAACCTAAGTAAACACATTCTGGTACAAACCATACAGTCATACTAAAGAGGCACGTCAGGCAGACGCAGATTGATTTCTCAGCAGCGGATGACTGATTTGAAAGGAAAGAGAGGTTTTGTGGGTTATTTGCATGCATCAGGACTTTGAGTCATTAAGGGGTCATTTGTGGGCAGCCTAGTCCTGAGACACAGATAATTATTTAATTTATCTTTTCATTTGACATTGCTCAGTCTCACTCTTCTCTCCTTTTTCCATCCATCCATCCATCCATCTCCATCCATCCATCCATCATCCATCTCTCTCTCTCTCCTCTCCTCTCTCTCTCTCTCTCTCTCTCTCTTCTCTCTTCTTCTCTTCTCTCTCTCTCTCTCTCTCTCTCTCTCTCTCTCCCTCTCCTCTCCCTCTCCCTCTCCTCTCCCTCTCCCTTCCTCTCCCTCTCCTCTCCCTCTCTCTCTCTAGATCCCTTACTCCAAACTGGACGAGGGGAGCGTGTGTGTGTCTGGCTCCCAAAATATCTGAATGGCCTCCAGGAGCCACTGTGGTGTGTGCTTGTGTATTATGTAATGATGTGTGTACTGTATGTGTGTGGCTCAGCATCTGCTTAATGTCTGCATATGTGTACCACCTTCCTCATGGGCATATTTCATGGCAGACTGGGCAAATGTCTTGTGCAGCAGCATACTTGGTTAAGCACCAACACCC
>NC_036870.1:22775974-22785974 GCF_002910315.2 Salvelinus sp. IW2-2015
CCATGTCTCCACATGGACTCCAGCAAACAGTAGGCAAGAGAAAACCCAGTAGCTGCCTGTCTCACAACGTGCTCCAGTCAGACCAGTAGGAGAGAGACTCAGTAGCATGGCGTCTGCAACGATGACTCCAGTCAGACAGTAGAGGACCAGTAGCATGCCGTCTCAACGGACTCCAGTCAGACAGTAGGAGAACCCAGTAGCATGGCCTAGTCTCAACGTGTACTCCAGTCATGACAATAGGAGAGACCAGTAGGCACTGGCCGACTCAAACGTGAACCCTCAGTCAGGACAGTAGAGAGACCGAGTACCAGCAATTGGCCAGCTCAAAACGTGACTCACATCAGACATAGGAGAAGACAGTAGGCATGGCTGTCTCAACGGACTTCAAGCAGGACAGTAGCAGAGACCAGTAGCATGGCCTTCTCAATGTGACTTCCGACAGCACAGTAGAGGAAGACCAGTAGGATGGCTGTCCAAGTGACTCCAGATCAGACAGTAGGAGAGACCAGTAGCATGGCCTGTTCAAAACCGCTGACTCCCAGTCCAACAGTGGAGACCATAGCATGCCTGTCTCAACGTGATCCAGTCAGACCAGTAGAGAGAACCCAGTAGCATGCCTTGCTTCTCAAGTGACTCCAGTCAGACAGTAGGAGAGACCAGATAGCATGGCCTGTCTCCAATGTGACCCAGTCAGACAGCTAGGAGAGACCAGTGACATGGCCTGTCTCAATGTGACTCCAGTCAGACAGTAGAGAGACCAGTAGCATGCCTGTCTCACACTGTGACTCCAGTTCAGACAGTAGGAGAGACCAGTAGCATGGCTGTCTCACAGTGACTCCAGTCAGACAGTAGGAGAGACCAGTAGCATGCCTGTCCAATGTGACTCCAGTCAGACAGTAGGAGAGACCAGTAGCATGGCCTTTCTCAATGTGACTCCAGTCAGACAGTAGGAGAGACCAGTAGCATGGCCTGCTCTCAATGTGACTCCAGTCAGACAGTAGGAGAGACCGTAGACATGGCCTGTCTCCAATGTGAACTCCAGTCAGACAGTAGGAAGACAGTAGCATGGCCTGTCTCAAGTGACCCATCAGACAGTAGGAGAGACCAGTGCAGGCCTGTCTCAATGTGACTCCAGTCAGACAGTAGGAGAGACCAGTACATGGCCTGTCTCAATGTGACTCCAGTCAGACAGTAGGAGGACCAGTAGCATGGCCTGTCTCCAATGTGACTCCAGTCAGACAGTAGGAGAGACCATAGCATGGCCTGTCTCAACGTGACTCCAGTCAGACAGTAGGAGAGACAGTAGCAATGGCCTGTCTCAACGATGACTCCAGTCAGACAGTAGGAGAGACCACTAGCATGGCCTGTCTCAAGTGACTCCCAGTCAGACATAGGAGAGACCAGTAGCATGCCTGTTCAAGTGACTCCAGTCAGACAGTAGGAAGACCAGTAGCATGGCCTGTCTCAATGTGACTCCAGTCAGACAGTAGAGAGACCAGCTAGCATGGCCTGTCTCAATGTGACTCCAGTCAGACAGTAGGAGAGACCAGTAGCATGGCCTGTCTCAATGTGACTCCAGTCAGACAGTAGGAGAGACCAGTAGATGCCTGTCTCAACGTGACTCCAGTCAGACAGTAGGAGAGACCAGTAAGCATGGCCTGTCTCAACGTGACTCCAGTCAGACAGTAGGAGAGACCAGTAGCATGGCCTGTCTCCAACGTGACTCCAGTCAACAGTAGGAGAGACAGTAGCATGGCCTGTCTCAAGTGACTCCAGTCAGACAGTAGAGAGAGACCAAGCATGGCCTGTCTAAGTGACTCCAGTTCAGACAGTTAGGAGAGACCAGTAGCATGGCCTGTCTCAATGTGACTCCAGTCAGACAGTAGGAAAAGACCAGTAGCATGGCCTGTCTCAACGTGACTCCAGTCAGACAGTAGAGAGGACCAGTAGCATGGCCTGTCTCAATGTGACCCAGTCAGACATAGGAACAAAAGAAGAACCCAGTAGACTGGCCTGTCTCAATGTGACTTCCAGTCAGACAGTAGGAGAAGACACAGTAGCATGGCCTTTACTCCAATGTACCCAGTCAGACAGTAGGAGAGACCAGTAGCATGGCTCTTTCAATGTGACTCAGTCAGACATGTAGGAGAGACAGTAGCAGGCCTGTCTCAACGATGACTTCCATCAGACAGTAGGGAGAGACCAGTAGCAGCCTGTTCTCAATGACTCCAGTCAGACAGTAGGAGAGACCAGTAGATGGCCTGTCCTCAAGTTGACCCAGTCAGACAGTAGAGAGACCAGTAGCATGGCCATGTCTCCAATACTGACTCCCAGTTCAGACAGTAGGAGAGACCAGTGCATGGCCTGTACTCAACTGTGACTCCAGTCAGACAGTAGAAGAACCAGTAGCAAATGGCACCTGTCTCAACGTGACTCCAGTCAGGACAGTAAGGAAGACCAGTAGCATTGCCTGGTCTCAACGCTGGACCCGTCAATTGCAACAGTAGCGAGCAGACAGTAGCATGGCCTTCTCAATGTAGACTTCAGTCAGACAGTAGAGAGACCAGTAGCATGCCTGTCTCATATGACTCCAGTCAACAGTTAGAGAGACCAGTTAGCATGGCCTTCTCCAAGCTGACTCCAGTCCAGACAGTAGGAGAGACCAGATAGCATGTCCTGTCTCAATACTGACTCCAGTCATGACGATAGGAGAGACCAGTAGGCATGGCCTTTCTCAATCGTGACTCCAGTCAGACAGTAGGAGATACCCAGTAGCTGGCCTGTCTCAATGTGACTCCCAGTCAAGAACTAGTAGGCAGAGACCAGTAGCATGGCCTGTCTCACAACGTGTGGACTCCAGTCAGACAGGTAGGAGAGACCAGTAGCATGGCCTGTCTCAACGTAGACTCCAGTCAGACAGTAGGAGAGACCAGTAGCATGGTGTCAATGACTCAGTCGACTAGCCAAGCACTGTATGACTCCCACGTCAGACAGTAGGAGAGAACCAGTACATGGCTTCTCAATGTGACCAGTCAGAAGTAGAGAGACCAGTAGCATGCCTGTCTCAATGTGACTCCAGTCAGACATAGGAGAGACCAGTAGCATGGCCTGTCTCAATGTGACTCCAGTCAGACAGTAGAGAGACCAGTAGCATGGCCTGTCTCAATGTGACTCCAGTCAGACAGTAGGAGAGACCAGTAGCATGCCTGTCTCAATGTGACTCAGTCAGCAGTAGGAGAGAGACCAGTAGCATGGCCTGTCTCAATGTGACTCCAGTCAGACAGTAGGAGAGAACCAGTAGCATGGCCTGTCTCCAATGTGACTCCAGTCAGACAGTAGGAGAGACCAGTAGCATGGCCTGTCTCAATGTGACTGTCCAGTCAGACAGTAGGAGAGACCAGTAGCATGGCCTGTTCTCCAACGTGACTCCAGTCAGACAGTAGGAGAGACCAGTAGCATGGCCTGTCTCAATGTGACTCCAGTCAGACAGTAGGAGAGACCAGTAGGCATGGCCTGTTTCAATGTGACTCCAGTCAGACAGTAGGAGACCAGTAGCATGGCCTGTTCAATGTGACTCCAGTCAACAGTAGGAGAGACCAGTAGCCATGGCCTGTCTCAAGTGACTCAAGTCAGACAAGTAGGAGAGACCAGTAGCATGGGCGTCTCCATGACTCCAGTCAGACAGTAGAGAGACCAGTAGCATGGCCTGTCTCAACTGACTCCAGTCAGAACAGTAGGAGAGACAGTAGCATGCCTGTCTCAAGACTCCAGTCAGACAGTAGGAGAGACCAGTAGCATGGCCTGTCTCAACGTGACTCCAGTCAGACAGTAGGAGAGACCAGTAGCATGCCTGTCTCCAATGTGACTCCATCAGACAGTAGAGAGACCAGTAGCATGGCCTTCTCCAGATGACTCCAGTCAGACAGTAGCGAGAGACCAGTAGCATGGCCTGTCTCAATGACTGACTCCAGTCAGACAGTAGGAAGACACGTAGCATGGCCTGTCTTCAACGTGACTCCAGTCAGACAGTAGGAGAGACCAGTAGAGCATGGCTCTGTCTCAATGTGACCTCCAGTCAGACAGTAGGGAGAAGACCAGTAGCATGGGCCGTCACGTCAATGTGACCTCACAGTCAGACAGTAGAGAGACCAGTAGCATGGCCTAAGTCTCAAATGTGATCCAGTACAGACAGTTAGGAGAGACAGTAGCATGCCTGTCTCAATGTGAACCTCCAGTCAGACCAGTTAGGAGAGACCCAGTTATCAAAAGGGCCTGTCCGTAGCCAGCTCAAGAGAACCGTAGATGCCGCTCAACTGACTCAGATCACGACAGTAGTGAAGACCAGTAAAAGCCATGGCCAGTCTCAACGTTGACTCCGATTCAGACAGTAGAGACGACGACCAGTAGCATGGCCTGTCTTTCACATGTGACAGTGACTCCAGTCAGACAGTAGGAGAGACCAGTAGCATGGCCTGTTTCAATGTGACTCCAGTCAGACAGTAGGAGAGCTGTAGGACCCTCTTTCTCCCTGTTCCACACAGACCAGACAGTAGCGGTGGGGTCATATCCATTACAACTCAATTCAGGGAGTTAAAATGACACTGTTAGGAGTAACATCAGGGGGAGAGATTTTGACTTGGAGTCATGGGCTGTGTCTCAATAGTCATAACTATACATATAGCTTCCTGTCCTTGTCTCTTTATGAAAGGTGAAAGCAGCAGTGGACATCTATTCAGTTAATGAAAGGAGACCAGAAAGGAAACCACTCTACAGTATTGAGAAAGGTACTGGATCTTTAGCTGAATACTGATGTTGTTAATGGAAATATACACATGCCTACTGCTGACTGTATACTAACGAATGGTACCACATTCACGTCATTAGCAATATAACAGAGAGGGACAGAAGGAATTCGAGAAAGAGAACACCCCTATCTGTGGAAAGAGAGGAAAATTGAGGGGAAGAATGTTTAGGTGAATTTTAATGGAGTGTCTTTCTCCACACCTGTGGAACTTATAGCGACTTTGTGAAGTCTCAAGTCTCCAATGAAAATACTATTTTTTTAAGAACGAAGGAGCGAGAGACGAAGGAACGAGAGAGAGAGAGAGAGATTGAGAGAGACCAGTTTTGGAGGTTCATACCTGAAGACAGGCGTGTAGTTTGGCGCAATCCTAGGGTTTCCATTAAATGGTAAGTTTGAGGAACAAGATAATTGCTATAGCAGAACTCAACCCCAAAACCACCTTCTCTCTCCCTGTTTCTCATGCACACACTTAAACTCACTCCTTGTGCTGCTCACACACAGCAGTACACACACACACACACACACACACACTGTTAGGCCTTACCCCCCCACACACACACACACAAACACAGACTACATTGTTAGGTCCTTACTGTCTCAGCAACACACACACACACACACGCTAACACATGCACAAAGCCTCAACAAAAAACCTCTCCATCCTTGTCATACCATTTCTTCAGTGTCTCTCCAACCACTGTAGATTCAAAACAGCTGTTTCAGCAACTTCACTTCCTCCATACACACCCGCCAACACACTCACTACTCACTATTCAATAACAAACCCCTCCCCCTATATCACCAGTCTCCTCCCCCATACTCTGTCTGAGAAAGTTGTGAACTCTGAAATACAGTGTGATTTAAGAGTCTCAATAAGCTACAATGTTGTTTAGGTCTGGTAGGTTGTGTTGGTTTTAGTCTATTGAGTGGTTTCTCCTCGGTTGAATTCAAACTGAATCTCTATTTCCATGTTCTTCCCTAGTGGTTGGTATATGTGTCTGGTTTCTATCTCCATGTTCTTCCCTAGTGGTTGGTATATGTGTCTGGTTTCTATCTCTCATGTTCTTTCCTAGTGGTTGGTATATGTGTCTGTGTTCTATTTTCATGTTCTTCCCTAGTGGTTGGTATATGTGTCTGGTTTTATCTCCATGTTCTTCCCTAGTGTTGGTATAGGTTATGATGTTCTGGTTTCTATCTCCATGTTCTTCCCTAGTGGTTGGTATATGTGTCGGTTTCTATCTCTCCATGTTCTCCCCTAGTGGTTGGTATATGTGTCTGGTTTCTATCTC
The DNA here is from genome assembly GCF_002910315.2 of Salvelinus sp. IW2-2015. Taxonomy (NCBI): domain Eukaryota; kingdom Metazoa; phylum Chordata; class Actinopteri; order Salmoniformes; family Salmonidae; genus Salvelinus; species Salvelinus sp. IW2-2015. The sequence continues at coordinate 22,782,068 of NC_036870.1, forward strand.
CATGTCTTCCTAGTGGTTGGTATATGTGTCTGGTTTCTATCTCCATGTTCTTCCCAGTGGTTGGTATATGTGTCTGGTTTCATCTCCATGTTCTTCCCTAGTGGTTGGTATATGTGTCTGGTTTCTATCTCCATGTTCTTCCCTAGTGTGTGTGGTATATGTGTCTGGTTTCTATCTCCTGTTCTCCTAGTGGTGGTATATTGGTCTGGTTCTATTCTTTCCGTCTTTTGGTATATGTGTCTGGGTCATATAGCTGTGCCATGGTATTCTCTCACTGCTCCATTGTTGTTTCCTAGTGGTTGGTATATGTGTCTGGTTTCTATCTCCATGTTCTTCCCTAGTGGTTGGTATATGTGTCTGGTTTCTGTTTCCCCATACATTTAGATTTAACATTTAAGTCATTTAGCAGACGCTCTTATCCAGAGCGACTTACAAATTGGTGCATTCACCTTATGATATCCTTATGATATCCATAGATGATTGATAAACGTCATACAAGTATTATTGAGGACAGGGCTCCCCCTGCCTCTGCACGGACACACTGACACGCAGGCACGCACACACGCACACACACACGCACACACACACATACCTCAGCACATTTTAGGAGAACATTGAGGTTAGGTAGCCTAGTGGTTAGAGTGTTGGGTCAGTAACCGAAAGGTTGCTGGATCGAATCCCCGATCTGACAAGGTAAAAATCTGTTGTTCTGCTCCTGTTCCACGTTAGGCTGTCATTGTAAATAATATTTGTTTTCTTAACTGACTTGCCTATTAAAATTAAAATACATATTTACTTTAGGTCGTATAGCCAGCGTTCTGTTGGATCCTTGACCAGACCAGACTGTAGCTGAATCCCAAATGGCACCTAGAGGGCTCTAGTCAAAAGTAGTGCACTATGCAGGGAATAGGGTGCCATCTGGGATACAGTCTGTGGTATGGAAATGATTCAGGCCAGCATTAGAGGCATGGATATGTGTTCTCTCTCCGCTGACACACAGCACCCCGTGTCCACCCCTCCCTCCTTCCCTCCCTACACCCCCTCTTCTCTTTCCACCATTGCCTTCCTCCCTCCCTACACCCCTATTCTCTTTCCACCCCTATCTACCTCCCTCCCTCCCTCTCTCTCTACACCCCCTCTTCCCTTTGAAGAAAATTATCACGATGGCTATCCCATTAATGGTGATTGGTTGATCAGAATGAAGTAATCTGTGATTGTTCTCCAATCCAACTCTTCTTTAGTGAGGGAGAACATCAGGATGCTTTAGATGTGGTTGGGATGGGGTTGTGGTGAGTTTTGGGGTGAGCTGAGCAATCATCTTTTTAGCTTGTCAGCTATTTTGTTAACTTTCTCTTCTCTGTTTGCACTTAAAAGGGAGGTTGACCCAGGACAATCTCCTTYCTTCAATGACAGACTGAAAGATGCAGAGAGAGACACAGATCATAAATTACAGAGACAGAATGTGAGAGTTAATGAAGAGCAAGTCGGTGTTGGGAGACAAGGATCAGCGGTCCATTTACGAGCCTGCCGTTAAAATTCCTGCCTACGGTTAGGGAAAAGCCACTGACAGCGTTGTGGGAATGAGAGCACCGACCACGTTATGGAACGTAAAACACTCCGCTCCAACCGCTAATGCTGCACCGAGGTGTCTGCCATGGCAGTAGGGACACAGGAGAAAAACAAAGACACTGGGATAGCATGGATAATTAATATTAGGGTCCCGAGTTATTCCTCAAAATGACCAGGAAAAACTCTAACATTTATTTATAGTCTAACACTTAGACATTTCTAAGTAAGTAGCTTTGGGCCAAAAAATTTAAATACACGATTTAATCCCTGAGTCTGCGAAACACCTGGCTCTATAAAGAAGCGCTGTGAGATCATTGGGAGAAAATACCAAATGGGAGAGACGGCGCAAAACAAATCCCTGGAAAGTGAGTTGGGGTTAGACCTTGTGACCTCTGGAAGTGATCTTTAATTGGTCACATTTCCTAGGTCACTGAGTACCCAGTGGCAGGTGAGAAGGTGTTACGATCTTATGTGTTTTGATTGACAGGTGGTAGCTGGCCAAGAGATGTGTGAAAAAGACCACACAGTGATAAATGAGGAACGAGCAGGTGTGTGTGTGTGAGAGAGAGAGAGAGAGAGAGAGAGAGGACTCAGCGGGCATGCTAATTTGGTATAAAGCAGACCTAACTCTATTAAATTAATCAAAACAGGAACATTTGGCTAGAAATTCAAAAGGAAATGATCTCAACAGAGACACATTTCCTCCTGTGTGCCATTTCCTGGCCCAGGGACATGTACTGGACAAGAACCTGACAGGGAAATAAACACCTGCCTGGAGGTGACAGTGACTCCCCTAGGAGTCCCTCCCCCATATGCCCCCCTAGGCACAACTATGACAACATAACCAACAAAAATGGGTCACAACTACTGCAGCTCTGTCGTGCGCTGGGTATGTACATAGGCTTCTTCCTGGACAAAACATTTCACTGTGATAGTGAAGGTGTAAACTCGGCAGTAGAAAACCTAAACAGTATATTTGATCTCTTGGCTTCCCTAACAAATCAAAAAATTTCAAGCAGGAAACCTAAGAAAATGAACAACAATGACAACTGGTTTGATGAAGAATGCAAAAACCTAAGAAAGAAATTGAGAAACCTAACCAACCAAAAACATAGAGACCCATAAAACCTGACCCTACGCCTTCACTATGGTGAATCACCAAAACAATACAGAAATACATAACAGAAATAGAAGGAACAGCTTGTCAGAAATCAGCTCAATGTAATTGAAGAATCCATAGACTTTAACCACTTCTGGGAAAATTGAAAAACACTTAAACAACACAAAGAGTTATCTATCCAAAACTGAGATGTATGGATAAACACTTCTCCAATCGTTTTGGCCCTATAACAAAGAACAAACAGCAAAAACATATACATGATCAAATACAAATCTTAGAATCAACTTTTCAAGACTATCCGAACCCACTGGATTATCCAATTACATTGGATGAACTACAGAACAAAATACAAACCCTCCAACCCAAAAAGGCCTGTGGTGTTGATGGTATCTTAAATGATAAAATATTCAGACCACAAATTCCTATTGGCTATACTTAAACTCTTAACATCATCCTTAGCTCTGGCATCTTCCACAATATTTGGAACCCAGGACTGATCACCCCAATCTACAAAAGTGGAGACAAATTTGACCACAATAACTACCGTGGGATATCTCGTCGTTGTCGGTGATCAGGCCAACACCACTGTTGTGTCGTCGGCAAACTTAATGATAGTGTTGGAGTCGTGCCTGGTCATGCAGTCGTGGGTGAACAAGGAGTACGGGAGGGGACTGAGCACACACCCCTGTGGAGCTCCAGTGTTGAGGATCAGCGTGGCAGATGTGTTGCTACCTACCCTCACCACCTGGGGATGGCCCATCAGGAAGTCTAGGATCCAGTTGCAGAGGGAGGTATTTAGTCCCAGGATCCTTAGCTTAGTGATGAGCTTTGAGGGTACTATGGTGTTTAATGCTGAGCTGTAGTCAATGAGTAGCCTTCTCACATAAGTGTTCCTTTTGTCCAGATGGGAAAGGGCAGTGAGGAGTGCAATAGAGATTGCATTATCTGTGGATCTGTTTGGGCCGTACGCAAATTGGAGTGGGTCTAGGGTTTCTGGGATAATGGTGTTGATGTGAGCCATTACCAACCTTTCAAAGCACTTCATGGCTACGGACGTGAGTGCTACGGGTCTGTAGTCATTTAGGCAGGTTGCCTTTGTGTTCTTGGGCACAGGGACTATGGTGGTCTGCTTGAAACATGTTGGTATTACAGACTCAATCAGGGACATGTTGAAAATGTCAGAGAAGACACCTGCCAGTTGGTCAGCACATGCCCGGA
>NC_036870.1:22790974-22811292 GCF_002910315.2 Salvelinus sp. IW2-2015
AAACAATAAACGACGTAGACAGACCTAGACTTGAGAACTTACGAAACACGAAGAACGCACGAACAGGTACAAACTACATCAAACGAACGAAAACACGAAACAGTCCCGTGTGGTGCATACAAACACAGACACAGGAGACAACCACCCACAACAAACAATGTGAAACGACCTACCTATGTATGGTTCTCAATCAGAGGAAAACGTCAAACACCTGCCTCTGATTGAGAGCCATACAAGGTAAATTAACACTGACACTAAACATAGAACAAACAACACAGACTGCCCACAGACTGCCCACCCAGCTCACGTTATTAAAATTACTGAAAAAGGCAATGCCACACAACTATACAAAAAGGAAACAAGGTCAGGAACGTGACAATTACAACTTTCAAGAGTAAGTTTAAAGCCGGACTGAGTTCCTGCCGACCCATCGCCCCCCACAGTTTGGGAACCACAGATATAAAACACCAAACATTTATTAATATGCTGTAATGTGTAAACACTTTATCAACCAGCCAACCTGCTTGCACCAATCACTTGTAATTGCAGTAAAATACTGTGAAATACAACCGCTACCCTCAATAAATGTCATATCATTTACTTTTATACATTATAATACCGTACATTTTACGGTACTTACTATGATACCGTATTTATGTTACAGTAGGTGTACTGTAATATGAAATACAGAATTTTACTCGCCACGAGCTGCCTGTAAGATACTGTTAAATTCATGGCAACCCCTTCACCCCTTCCATCCTTCTCTTCTTTAATACTGGTGGTGGGAGGTGGTCTGTTCATGTAGGTTTGTTTGGAGTAATAACATGGGAGAGGATTCAGTGGAGGGACAATCCCTGCTTTTAGAACAGCAGGCCGTCACAGTGTAGCTAGTAGACACTTCATCTGCCTGCAGGATGTTCCACAGTAGAAGTATAATTTTTGATGTGTTACATCACCCAGACCAAAGAGAGCCTATAATGCACAGAGATTCTAAATGTAACTCTATCACCCAGACCAAAGAGAGCCTATAATGCAGAGATTCTAAATGTAACTCTATCACCCAGACCAAAGAGAGCCTAAATAATGCAAGAGATTCTAAATGTAACTCTATCACCCAGACAAAGAGAGCCTATAATGCAGAGATTCTAAATGTAACTCTATCACCCAGACCAAAGAGAGCCTATAATGCAGAGATTCTAAATGTAACTCTATCACCAGACCAAAGAGGGCCTATAATGCAGAGATTCTAATGTAACTCTATCACCCAGACCAAAGAGAGCCTATAATGCAGAGATTCTAAATGTAACTCTATCACCCAGACCAAGAAGAGCCTATAATGCAGAGATTCTAAATGTAACTCTATCACCCAGACCAAAGACAGCCTATAATGCAGAGATTCTAAATGTAACTCTATCACCCAGGCGCCAAAGAACAGCCTATAATGCAGAGATTCTAAATGTAACTCTATCACCCAGGCCAAAGACAGCCTATAATGCAGAGATTCTAAATGTAACTCTATCACCCAGGCGTCTGAAGGTTCCCTTTGACAAAGAATACACAGACTGACTGACTGACGGATGGATGGACAGACAAACCACAAAAGTGGTACACTATATAGGGAATAGGGTGCCATTTGGTAAGCAAGCATAGATACTGCGCTGTTTGTAAAGCAACAGACTATACCTTGTCTTTAATTAGATGTATGTGTTCTGGACACAGCCAGTTCCCACTGCCCTAGGATCACTTTGTGATCCCTCTCAGTCCAAATAAGTGTCGCATTCTCATGTCTGTGGTATAAGTGCCAAGTAAGAGAGACAGAGAAGCTGGTTCAGACCTTGTTCAGTCTTACCATTATCTAAGCACAGCCTTGTCAATATCCACTAAGGTTGAAGTTCAATGGAGCTCACCAGATTTTCCTAAGTGTATTTGTTTACAAACCTACATCCCCCACATATGCATTTAAACTTAAAACAGGAAGCATTTACTCCTGTGAGAGAGGGGTAATAGTACTCCATAACCATTGAAATAAGCCCTGTGTCATTAACCCTTGAGATACCCCAGGAAAAAAAGACTTTGGATACGATAGGTCAAAGAAACCAAACGTGTCTGATCGAAAGAATCGGGCCCTAATCAACCTGCGCACCTTTTGTTCAAAATGTCTGCTTGTCTTATCACAACCACGGCAAACATAGTCTACGTCCATTGATTAGTCATTACCATGCTAGGCGGAATGATACAATCTGATTACACCCCCAACGAGAATAACTGAGCTCAGAGAAACACTGAGAGAAAATAGTTCCTTATTAGTCCTTTATTTCCGTGTAATTTCAGGACATTTTTCTCTGGGTGAATAATGAGGTGGTCATTATGTCGTCTAGCCTCTCAGAGGTTCAATCTGCTCTTTTATTAGGCGCTTGGCAGCGCTACAGGAATACTGAGCAACAGGTGGAACCACTGAGGTCTGGGAGCTCTGTTGTCAGCATAATTATCTCCCAATGTTCGGTGTCGTTAAATGTTTCTCTGGTGAATTTTGTAGATTCTTTCTCATTTTTTAGGCTTGTACTCAAACGTTAGACGACAGCCAGGCTAGGTTTTTGGGGAGCGGCCCAGACGCTTTAACAGGCCATTACCCATAAATTCACTCTGATTCCGTTGTGTTTACGACAGCAACAGATGTAAAAAGGATTCCGCGTCTGCATTTCGCTAAATTGAAGGTGTATTTATGAGATCATTTGAATGAGTGTGTGGGTGGGAGAGTTGTTGCGTGGTGCTGGAGAAGAAGATTATCTTGTTCAACATGCCACTCGTTCTTTGGCTGAAAGCACCTTATTCATTCTCATAACGGGCCTAACACAGCGTGTGGCAGTGACCAGTGTGATGTGATCATGCAGTCAGTATTACATCTTACAGAGGACTTGAAGGCTGACGTAGCGGCTTAGCAAGCCATTTTCCTTTTTGATCTAAGTCATTACTTCTTGTCTCATAGCAACAGGAATGACTGCTATGGAGATGATTGCTATGGAGATAACAGGAAGGAATAAAGAGATCTGTTTTTAATATAAACACACCACTGATGACATCAATCAAACGACAAGGCAAATTCTAAAGCTTCATCTCAATGATGGCTCAGGATCTAGTCCTACGTAGAGAGGTTTGGAGAGGTGAAGAGAAAATTGAATAAAATACTACTAAAAGAAAGAGGAGCGAAAGACATAGATTAGATGGGGGATAAAAAAGAGATGTGTTTTTAATATAAAATAACCTGAGATTAAACTCGATGAAACAGAGCGAAGAACTGTTGTGGACGATATCAGGATGCATGTTGAGGTTAGGAGAGGTGAGGTCACAGGGGAAGGAGAGAATAACAGGATAGAGGTAGAGAAAGAGAAAGGAGAATCTGAATTAGAGAGAGGGGGAATAGAAAAAGAAGTAGATCAAGAGTGAAATAAGAGAGAGAGAGAGAGAGAGAGAGAGAGTGAGAAAAAGAAGAGTTAGAGAAGAGAGGGAGGGAGAGCGGCAGCAGAAAGTGAGAATGGAGAGGTACTGTAACTAGGGAAGGATTTGACAACAGTGGAAGACTGCAGACAGACTGAGCAGCACATCCAGAAGCCCTAGCTGTTGCATCATAACTCAGGTAGGAAGTATCGAGTCAACCCCCGTATCGTAGAGAAAAAGCACGCTCCCCTGTCCTGCTCATGTCTAGATTTATCCCTCCATCCATCCTCCTCTCCTTCACTCCCTAGTTCCATCTGCAGCCCTCTCTGTGAAATGCAGGATAGTGACAGATGGAATCATCCTTCATTTGTTCTCTTCCTCACATCTCCCTCCATCCCTTTCTCCTTCAGATATGATGAACAGGCTGAAGCATGTCATAACAGATTTTTTTATTTTACCTTTCTTTAACTAGGCAAATCAGTTAAGAACTAGTTCTTATTTTCAATGACGGCCTAGGAACAGTGGGTTATCTGCCTTGTTCAGGGGCAGAACAATAGATTTTTACCTTGTCAGCTCAGGGATTCGATCTTGCAACCTTTACGGTTACTAGTCCAACGCTCTAACCACTAGGCTACCTGTGAGAGGTAAGGTTGTCATGAAAACTGAAGTGGGTACATAGAGGATGATGTTACAGTCAATGTCTGTGCAAGGGATGTCCAGATACTCAAAGAGAAAAATAGACGTTTAGTAGAAAAAACAGTTTTTTAAATTTAAATTCCACATATTTTGGTGTTAAAGACCCATTGAACATGCCGATTAGCACGTGTGTTTTTCTGCTGCTCATTAGAAGAATGAGATTTCAGTCTTGGAGGTGTGTTTCCTGATCGACTCCGCATTTGGTTAATGATGCTTGTCCCCCAAAATCCCCAGAATGAATCTAAGATAACTTTACATCTAACTAAGGTGTTTGGTGCAGTATTTCTTGTTGTATTACGTAAACAAAGTTGCAGCTGCTGGTCAGGTCATTCTCACTGACTGTGCTATTGGATAGAGAGCAATCACAGCAGCTGTTCACCCCATGTTAGTGGGAAAATGGACATCGTCATATTAAAACACAACCTTCATTTACCCGTTGTGACGCACAGATGTTCCAAACTCCGGTTAAAACGAGAATGACTATCACAAAACAAATCCTATTTACACATTGTAGTCAATTTTGACACTAGAGTCATTCTTTCTGACTCATTTCGAGACCACATGGCTCGTTTTCAAAGGGAAACTCTTCCTGATGTAAACTCTTTACATCAGGAAGTGAAGACTCGTAATAGCTCCCAGAGCTGTTGTCTTAGCTTCAGCTCAGTARGCTAACCGTTTCTAGAGGCAATGCCCCAGGTTCAAAACCCTGTTCACTCATAAAGGCATCCTGCCCCAGGCCAGCCTCAAAGCTGCTTCTCTTAACTTAGTAAAAGTGCTTGATTGCCAGTGATTGTGCATCAACCTCTATGAAAATGTCCATTAATTAGAATCCACACAATAATTCAAATGTCCTGTTGGTGCAGGATTATTTTCCTGATGTGGGAAACAGGTCAAATTAAGATCTGTACATGTCAAATGCTTTGGTTTGCTCTCATAAAATGTTGTGTTAAATAATATACTGTCATATGTAGTGAAGGTGAGTATTATCAGAAAACTTTTCTGAGATCTGAAACCTTTGATAGATCCCCTCATAACTGATATGATATTAGCTCAGTGGTCTAATGTTGTCTGGACACATGCAATGGGTCTGTTTGCTCAATATATAACACTTTTGAGCTAATCTTTAGGAAATTGCCTCTGTTGTTCAGTGTAGTTATATTAGGCAGTCACCCATGGAATAGGATTACACTTATTTTTCATTTGGTATGTTTTATAGGGTAAAGCCATGAGAGGTAGGAGGTGAAACTCTGGGTATTCCATGAGTAAAACAGCATGAGCTTCAGCCCCTGTTGACAGCTTACCCGGTGGCACAGGGAAACGATTTACAGGCTGCAGTGTGTGTGTGTGTGTAAGTGTTTGTATGTGTGCCTATGCATGTGTGTGTATTCCTGTATGTGTATGTGTGTGTTCCTGCATGTTTGTGTGTGTTCACACACGTCTGTGTGTGAGAAAGTTAGGATGCGGGGGATCTGTTACCCTGAGGCATAGCGAGACAGGATAGGAGTATTTTACAGGCCCCTAATGCATCGTCCCACCTGATGTGCCAGACATCTCTGCACTCTCTTCCCTGACCTCTATTCCCCACCGCCTCCTGTACCCATTAACAGTCCYGCTCTGCTCTCTGCTCAAAACACATGTGTTCCATGCAAAATGGCACCCTATTCCCTAAATAGTGCACTACTTTGACCAGGGCCCACAGGGTTAAAAAATAGTACACTACTGTATATAGGGAATAGGGTGCCATTTGGGACAATAAATATGGCCACTGGGATTCTCTACACAAAATGTGCCCTCATGGCTTTACTTTGGCCTCTCTCTCTTTCTCCGTAACTGTAGTCCCCTCTCCTCACCCCTTTGACTTCCCCCTGTCCTTTGTTCCTCACCCTCACCCTTCATCTCTTTTTCTCACCTTTTCACCCATTATCCMTCCTTTCGGCCCTTTAGGTAATATATAATTTCATGCTCTTTTCTCAGGTTTTGCTGTACACACACACACACACACATATTTACCCAGGCCAGAGCGAGCAGAGCAGGGTGGTGTAGGGGTGTAAGGGAGGTGAGTTTAGAGCTGGCAGGGTCTTCTTACACACCCAGGACTTAGAGCCAGCTGGTAATAAAGACTACCATTGATCCTGATAGGTGGGGTAAGACTTAGCCTGGAGGACCACAGGCAGAGGGTTAGCTCTATACCCCGGTGGTCTTAGATGGCTGAAGAATTGTGTGTGCGTGTGTACGTGAGTGTGTGCGTGCATGTGGACGTGTTAAACTATTCTTGTGGGGACCAGGGGCCGGATTCATAAAACCTTCTTAAGAAGAAAATTCATCTTAACTTAAAATGTTTCCTTAACTATAGACTTAAGAAGAAGATTAAGCAAAGTTGCTATTCCTCAATAAAGTTATTGGAAATGTTAAGTTTTTTCCTGTGTTTCTTCCTAAGAAAGAAGAAATAGGATTCTTGCAAATAATTCTATAGGATTTCTTCTTGGAAATGTAGTTAACTTCAGGACAGCTAAACCCTTGTCTTGTACAGACTGGGCCCAGGAGGTGAGCATTTTTAAAATACATTATAACTAAATACATTAATGTAAATCTTAATTTGAAAATATTTTAATGACATATTTCACTACATAATGAATATTATAATAATAGTTGTTGAAATTGTCATATAAAATCACATGATTTCAAAGCTTAATGTATCGATTACAAAATAGTCMAAAATAGAATAATCAAACAGGAATATTTAGTGATTCAAAGCTCTACTATGATACTGTACATTAAAGGATGGAAGTTCTTTAGGGAGCTGCTAGAGAGCGAGAACCCACAGAGGCCCCTCAGAGATAGGATGGATCCTCTACATGTCCCTGACCATGTTCTACTGAGGAAATATCGACTACCACGACACTCTATCATGTACTTGGCTGACATTCTAAATGAAAACTTAAAAAGAAAGACTACGAGATCTTGCCATCTTCCAATCATTCTACATATCATGATAGCCCTGAGATTCCTAGCATCGGGATCCTTTCAAGCCTTGCTTGCAGGGACAGTGGGTATTAGTCAGTCCTCTGTGAGTCGGGTGGTTAGTGCAGTGTGTGATGCACTGTGTCGTCATGTGTAAAGATTTATCAAGTTCCCATGAACTGCAGCTGAACAAATAAGCAGCAAACAAAAGTTTTTTGAGGTGGCTAACTTCTCCAATGTCCTTGGTGCTGTGGGTGGGACCCATGTGGCTGTAAAGGTCAGTGATGATGACATAAGTGGAGTTTGCACCCCACCAAAATGTATTATTTCAGTAGGCCTTATTAGTATTGGATGTAGTCTTACCGTTTCTCCTGATATGGTCCACGTGATGAGGAGGACATCTATGTTAATCGAAAGAACATCCACTCTATCAATGTGCAAGTTGTCTGGAATGCAACACTGTCCTTCACAAATGTTGTTGCCAAATGGCCCAGGACACACATGACTCCTTCATTGTATCAAATTCAGCCCTGGGAATCAAGTTTGAGGAAGGTCACCTTCCTGATGGATGGCTATTAGTAAAATAAATCAGAAATCAATAACCCTTTATTTTCTCTACCCGATACCTGTGGAATTGTTTTGTGGTCCACAGCACACTTAAATTAGTGTTGCTTCTGATGATATCAATTTGTTACTTTGTATGTTTGGGGTTTTAGGTGATAGTGGCTATGAACAAAAAACATGGATCATGACACCAATCCTACACACTAACGACGATGCAGAAGAGAACTACAACCATGCTCAGATGAAAACGAGGAGTTTAGTAGAGAGATCTATCAGAGTCCTAAAATCCAGATTTTATACAGCCCAGAAAAAAACATGCAACATCATAACCTCAGCATGTATCTTGCACAACATCTGCATACAAAACAGGATGCCACATCCCAATATACCTGACATTCCAGCAGCTGTACCTGACCAGGATGTTGCTGCTGACCACAATGCTGCTGGGAGATGCAATGCTGGCCTACAAGCAAGAAATTACCTCATAAGGAGGATATTCAAATGACAAATCTTCAAGTCTTCTTTGCTTCTCCATGGCAAACTTCTCCTTCTCCAGGGCTAATCTCTTGCCTTCCACCTTCAGCAGCTCCTCCTGCACCCTGCGCAGGGCCGTGACCTCCCCCAGGAGCGTCCTCTGTACAGCCACCCATCTCCTCCACACCAGCAAGCCTCCTTTCCCGGGGTGGCACTGTCTTGTACATTGGGGTGTCATGATAGATAAGGAGCTGAGACAGGTGCATCTCCTCTGTCTTCAGTGATGATCTGTTGAGAAAATACAATCCATCTGTTATGGGAATGATACTTGTTGCAGGCCTATTATAGAATAATAATGAACTTATTCAATAAGAAATCAAACAAACACCTACCTCTGCTTGTTGTTCTGTCGTATGATCATGATGATCCATGGCTCCCACATCCAGGCTCAGGGGAATATGGATGAGGTCAAGTGTTATTTCTGGAAAGTCAAACACATCGTGTCAGCATGACAACAGCGTTTAAAGAGCCGTAGGCTCGATATGAAGAGAGAAGTAAACAACTGAACCATTAGCTGCATGACTGGATACGTTTGTAACCACGAACGTTTTCTTACGCCACAGACACAGTTGGCTACCAAACAAGAAAATGTATTAAACATGAGTTATCTAGCTAGCTAGTAAGTAACATTATATTACAATATTCTAGAAGTGTTATATTGCTAGAGTTAGCATGTTAATTTGCAAAGAAGCACTTGGCTAATTTAGCTAACGTTAACGTCGTTAGCTATGTTGGCTAAATAGCTAATGTTGTTACGCGTTAGCTAGCTCGCTAATTTACCGGTCGCGCAGTCCGAGTCGATGCCCGACCTCAGTCCCTCTACCACCATCTCTCCTATCATGGACAACACCTTCTCCTCCAGCTGGTCCACATGAATGGTGGATACCCCTCCTCCAGTCTTCTTCAACTCCCTGCTTCTCTCAGCTCCCTTCTTATCGAGTCTCCTCAACAGCAACCTTTCCTGGCTGCTATTTCCTCCACCATCACTTCAAGCTCTTGTTAGCTGAAGTTTTTATTGAGCTTTCCTTGGTTATCCATTTTTGGTTTTGATATACATACATTTTGCCTCCAACGGTTATCTGATCTTATGTCATTTTTCTACACACTGAGTGTACAAAACATTAGGAACACCTTCCTACTATTTTGTTGCACCCCCTTTTGCCCTCAGAACAGCCTCAATTCGTTAGGGTATGGACTTTACAAGTTGTCGAAAGCATTCCATAGGGATGCTGGCCCATGTTGACTCCAATGCTTCCCACAGTTGTGTCGAGTTGGCTGAATGTCCTTTGGGTGGTGGATCATTCTCGATACACACAGGAAACTGTTGAGTGTAAAAAAAAAAAAAAGCAGCTTTGTAGTTCTTGACACACTCAAACTGGTGCGCTTGGCACCTACTACCATACCCCGTTCAAAGGCACATAAATATTTTTTCTTACCSATTTACCCTCTGAAAGGCACACATAAACAATCAATGTCTCAATTGTCTCAAGGCTTAAAAATCCTTCTTTAATGAACCTGTTTCCCCTTCATCTACACTGATTGAAGTGGATTTAACAGGTGACATCAATAAGGGATCGATCATACCTTTCACATGGATTCACCTGGTAAGTATGTAATGGAAAGTGCAGGTGTTCCTAATGTTACAAAACATGTGGAACACCTGCTCTTTCCATACAGCCCACTCGGCGTAGGTCTCCTAGGTGTACCTTTCCATACAGCCCACTCGGCGTAGGTCTCCTAGGTGTACCTTTCCTGACAGCCCAGCTCGCGTAGGTCTTCCTGTAGCGTTGTACCTTTCCATACAGGCCCACTCGGCGTAGGTTCTCCTAGGTGTACCTCTCCATACAGCCACTCGGCGTAGGTCTCCTAGGTGTACCTTTCCATACAGCCCACTCGGCGTAGGTCTCCTAGGTGTACCTTTCCATACAGCCCACTCGGCGTATAGGTCTCCTAGGTGTACCTTCCATACAGCCCACTCGGCGTAGGTCTCCTAGGTGTACCTTCCATACAGCCCACTCGGCGTAGGTCTCCTAGGTGTACCTTTCCATACAGCCACTCGGCGTAGGTCTCTAGGTGTACCTCTCCATACAGCCCACTCGGCGTAGGTCTCCTAGGTGTACCTTCCATACAGCCCACTCGGCGTAGGTCTCCTAGGTGTACCTCTCCATACAGCACTCGGCGTAGGTCTTCCTAGGTGTACCTTTCCATACAGCCACTCGGCGTAGGTCTCCTAGGTGTACCTTTCTCATACAGCCCACTCGGCGTAGGTCTCCTAGGTGTACCTCTCCATACAGCCCACTCGGCGTAGGCTCCTAGGTGTACCTTTCCATACAGCCACTCGCGTAGGTCTCTAGGTGTACTTCCATACAGCCCACTCGGCGTAGGTCTCCTAGGTGTACTTCCATACAGCCCACTCGGCGTAGGTCTCCTAGGTGTACCTTTCCATACAGCCACTCGGCGTAGGTCTCCTAGGTGTACCTTCCATACAGCCCACTCGCGTAGGTCTCCTAGGTGTACCTTTCCATACAGCCCACTCGGCGTAGGTCTCCTAGGTGTACCTTCCATACAGCCACTCGGCGTAGGTCTCCTAGTGTACCTCTCCATACAGCCACTCGGCGTAGGTCTCCTAGGTGTACTCTCTCATACAGCCCACTCGGCGTAGGTCTCCTAGGTGTACCTTCCATACAGCCACCTCGGCGTAGGTTTCCTAGGTGTACCTTCCATACAGCCCACTCGGGTAGGTCTCCTAGGTGTACCTTTCCATACAGCCCACTCGGCGTAGGTCTCCTAGGTGTACTCTCCATACAGCCCACTCGGCGTAGGTCTCCTAGGTGTACCTTCCATACAGCCCACTCGGCGGTAGTCTCCTAGGTGTACCTTCTCCATACAGCCCACTCGGCGTAGGTCTCCTAGGTGTACCTCTCCATACAGCCCACTCGGCGTAGGTCTCCTAGGTGTACTTCCATACAGCCCACTCGGCGTAGGTCTCCTAGGTGTTACCTTTCCATACAGCCCACTCGGCGTAGGTCTCCTAGGTGTACCTCTTCCATACAGCCCACTCGGCGTAGGTCTCCTAGGTGTACCTCTCCATACAGCCCACTCGGCGTAGGTCTCCTAGGTGTACTTTCCATACAGCCCACTCGGCGTAGTCTCCTAGTGTACTTCCATACAGCCCACTCGGCGTAGGTCTCCTAGGTGTACCTTCCATACAGCCCACTCGGCGTAGGTCTCCTAGGTGTACCTTCCATACAGCCACTCGGCGTAGGTCTCCTAGGTGTACCTCTCCATACAGCCCACTCGGCGTAGGTCTCCTAGGTGTACCTTCCATACAGCCCACTCGGCGTAGGTCTCCTAGGTGTACCTTTCCATAATAGCCCACCTCGGCGTAGGTCTCCTAGGTGTACCTTTCCATACAGCCCACTGGCGTAGGTCTTCCTAGGTGTACCTTTCCATACAGCCCACTCGGCGTAGTCTCCTAGGTGTACCTTCCATACAGCCCACTCGGCGTAGGTCTCCTAGGTGTACCTTTCCATACAGCCCACTCGCGTAGGTCTCCTAGGTGTACCTTCCATACGCCACTCGGCGTAGGTCTCCTAGGTGTACCTTCCATACAGCCCACTCGGCGTAGGTCTCCTAGGTGTACCTTCCATACAGCCCACTCGGCGTAGGTCTCCTGGTGTACACTTCTCCATACAGCCCACTCGGCGTAGGTCTCCTAGGTGTACCTCTCCATACAGCCCACTCGGCGTAGGTCTCCTAGGTGTACCTCTCCATACAGCCCACTCGGCGTAGGTCTCCTAGGTGTACCTTCCTATACAGCCCACTCGGCGTAGGTCTCCTAGGTGTACCTTCCATACAGCCCACTCGGCGTAGGTCTCCTAGGTGTACCTTCCATACAGCCCACTCGGCGTAGGTCTCCTAGTGTTACCTTTCCATACAGCCCCACTCGGCGTAGGTCTCCTAGGTGTACCTTTCCACAGCCCACTCGGCGTAGGTCTCCTAGGTGTACCTTCCATACAGCCACTCGGCGTAGGTCTCCTAGTGTCCTTTCCATACAGCCCACTCGGCGTAGGTCTCCTAGGTGTACCTCTCCATACGCCCACTCGGCGTAGGTCTTCCTAGTGTACCTTTCCATACAGCCCACTCGGCGTAGGTCTCCTAGGTGTACCTTTCCATACAGCCCACTCGGCGTAGGTCTCCTAGGTGTACCTCCATACAGCCCACTCGGCGTAGGTCTCCTAGGTGTACCTTCCATACAGCCCACTCGGCGTAGGTCTCCTAGGTGTACCTTTCCATACAGCCCACTCGGCGTAGGTCTCCTAGGTGTACCTTCCATACAGCCCACTCGGCGTAGGTCTCCTAGGTGTACCTTTCCATACAGCCCACTCGGCGTAGGTCTCCTAGGGTACCTCCATACAGCCACTCGGCGTAGGTCTCCTAGGTGTACCTTCCATACAGCCCACTCGGCGTAGGTCTCCTAGGTGTACCTCTCCATACAGCCACTCGGCGTAGGTCTCCTAGGTGTACCTCTCCATACAGCCCACTCGGCGTAGGTCTCCTAGGTGTACCTTCCATACAGCCCACTCGGCGTAGGTCTCCTAGGTGTACCTTTCCATACAGCCCACTCGGCGTAGTCTCCTAGGTGTACCTTCCATACAGCCCACTCGGCGTAGGTCTCCTAGGTGTACCTTTCCATACAGCCACTCGGCGTAGGTCTCCTAGGTGTACCTTTCCATACAGCCCACTCGGCGTAGGTCTCCTAGGTGTACCTTTCCATACAGCCCCACTCCGCGTAGGTCTCCTAGGTGTACCTCTCCATACAGCCCACTCGGCGTAGGTCTCCTAGTGTACCTTCCATACAGCCCACTCGGCGTAAGTCTCCTAGGTGTTACCTTTCCATACAGGCCCACTCGGCGTAGTCTCCTAGGTGTACCTCTCCATACAGCCCACTCGGCGTAGGTCTCCTAGGTGACCTCTCCATACAGCCCACTCGGCGTAGGTCTCCTAGGGGTACCTTTCCATACAGCCACTCGGCGTAGGCTCCTAGTGTGTACCTCTCCATTTACCAAGCCACTCGGCGTAGGTCTCCTAGGTGTACCTCTTTCCATACAGCCCACTCGGCGTAGGTCTCCTAGGTGTACCTTTCCAATACAGCCCACTCGGACGTAGGTCTCCTAGGGGTACCTTCCATTACAGCCCACTCGCGGTAGGTCTCCTAGGTGTACCTCTCCATACAGCCCACTCGGCGTTAGGTCTCCTATTGTACCTTTCCATACAGCCCACTCGGCGTAGGTCTCCTAGGTGTACCTTTCCATACAGCCCACTCGGCGTAGGTCTCCTAGGTGTACCTTCCATACAGCCCACTCGGCGTAGGTCTCCTAGGTGTACCTTTCCATACAGGCCCACCTCGGCGTAGGTCTCCTAGGTGACCTTCCATACAGCCCACTCGGCGTAAGGTCTCCTAGGTGTACCTTCCATACAGCCCACTCGGCGTATGTCCCCTAGTTGTACCTCTCCATACAGCCCACTCGGCGTAGGTCTCCTAGTGGTACCTTCCATACAGGCCACTCGGCGTAGGTCTTCCTAGTGTACCTTCTCCATACAGCCCACTCGGCGTAAGGTCTCCTAGGTGTACCTTTTCCATACAGCCCACTCGGCGTAGGTCTCCTAGGTGTACCTTTTCCATACAGCCCACTCGGCGTAGGTTCTCCTAGTGTACCTTTCCATACAGCCCACTCGGCGTAGGTCTCCTAGGTGTACCTTTCCATACAGCCCACTCGCGTAGGTCTCCTAGGATGTAACCTCTCGTCTCCAGTGTGTATATTGCCAGCAGATGATCATCAGCCATTTTCAGTAACATACTCCTTAGTCCATTCATTAGTCTGTCTGCCTGTGCTCAAGATCCCATTCATATGGGAGCTCCACACAAAACACACACACCACACAGCCTCTGAGCCTGGACGTGAGGGCATTTCATCTCCTTCAGGGATTTGACCAAGATTTCCTGGCCTTATTAAATGATAATCCCCATTCTTCTCCCTCTCCATCCTGAGCAAAGAGGTAGGCTGCTCTCTCTCTCTCTCCATTTCTCTTCTCTTTTTTGCCAGCCGGCTCTTGAGTTGTGTGTATGTGCATGTGTTGTGTGTTTGTGTTTGTAATGGGGTATTACCGTGATGTCCTGGCCTGTCGGCGGTGGGTGGAGGAGTGTGAGAGGTATTGGTGTGGCACAACCAGCTAATAAATGGGTCAGGATGGGAGACTTATGACTTCTCTCCTCTACCTACCTCTCACTCCTCTCTTTCTTCTCTTACAATCTCTTCTTAATTCTCCTTTCTCCCCCTCCTATCTCTCTCTTTAATTCTCCTTTCTCCCCCTCCTATCTCTCTCTTTAATTCTCCTTTCTCCCCCTCCTATCTCTCTCTTTAATTCTCTTTAGTTCTCACTCAGTCCGCCACGTGTCTCTATCTCGCTTTATTTAAGAGCCCCAGGTGGGCCATGACAGTGTGGGGTGTATTAACTCAGTCTTTTGATGGAGTGTCAACCCTGGATCAGTGGTATTCCGTAGAATTCCGTTACAGAAAAATTGACTTTACGGACTTTGGACTTTCCCTTCTGGAAGTCATTGTCGGCTACGTGCGGGTCGGGAGATTTTCCAAACCGGCAGAAAAGGAATAGAACAATGGATTGCCTGTGCTTTACAGCCGTCTTAGCCCTCTGGTGTGGTGCTCTGAACCAGTTCATCCCTTCAGAACACAGAATCCACAGTAAACCCCAAGTCTCTACATAGACTGGAACCAGCCAGAATGGGCTTGGGTCTTGGGTAGGGATGTGGCCATGAATGTATTTGAAATGTCTAAGGAAATGATGTGATGTTGCAAAATTAAATGGATGTCAGTGTGTAATCCAAATTGACCCTTTTGTAGTTCATGTCATGCAGTTAAGATATCAATTTAATGGTTTGTGTGGTTTTAGCAATTTAAAACCAATTTAAACAATTTAAACTTGGCTACATGTGCTTTCCCTGCCTTACCTCCAATGGTCCGTTGACATAGATCATGCACTCACCGGTTCTTAGCCTTTGAAACATAGATCTTTGAACAACCCTCTCCCCTTAGCCAAATGATCAGGGAGTAGGGTTGCAATGTTTCAGTAACTTTCCCAAAAACCTCAGAATTCCTGGAAAACCTGGGAATATTGAGAAAGTCACAGGAAATGTGCAACCCTACTAGGGAGTTTACCTAGTCCTCCGGGCCCTACTCCACTGGTGAATGGTGAATGCCACCCACATGCAGGAACAACCATTCCACATTCGTCATCGTGCTGGGAGACATGGCACAGAGAACAGGAGGCATAACACACACCACACAATCCTGTTTCAACAGAACCACCCGTATGGACTACTAGGCTACACTCCTGTTTCAACAGAACCACCTGTCTGTATTACTAGGCTACACTCCTGTTTCAACAGAACCACCCGTATGGACTACTAGGCTACACTCCTGTTTAAACAGAACCACCCGTATGGACTACTAGGCTACACTCCTGTTTCAACAGAACCACCCTCAATCATCAAGTTTGCGGATGACACTACAGTGGTAGGCTTGATTACCAACAACACGAGACGGCCTACAGGGAGGAGGTGAGGGCCCTCGGAGTGTGGTGTCAGGAAAATAACCCTCACTCAACGTCAACAAAACAAAGGAGATGATTGTGGACTTCAGGAAACAGCAGAGGGAGCACCCCCTATCCACATCGACGGGTCAGTAGTGGAGAAGGTTGGAAAGTTTTAAGTTCCTCGGTGTAACATCACAGGACAAACTGAATTGGTCCACCACACACAGACAGCGTTGTGAAGAAGGCGCAGCAGCGCCTCTTCCAACCTCAGGAGGCTGAAGAAATTCGCTTGCTCACCAAAAGCACTCACAAACTTCTACAGATGCACAATCGAGAGCATCCTGTCGGGCTGTATCACCGCCTGGTACGGCGAATTGCCGCCCCACGAACCGTAAGGCTCTCCAGAGGGTAGTCGAGTGCTGCAGAACGCATCACCAGGGGCAAACTACCTGCCCTCCAGGACACCTACACCACCCGATGTCACAGGAGAGAAGATAATAGGCACAACACCCAAGCCACTGCCTGTTCACCCCGCTATCATCCAGAGGCGAGGTCGTACGGGTGCATCAAGCAGGGACCGAGAGACTGAAAAACAGCTTCTATCTCAAGGCCATCAGACTGTGTAACACAGCCACCACTAACATTTAGCGGCCGCTGCCAACATACTGACTCAACTCCAGCCACTTTAAAAATGGGAATTGATGGAAATTACTGTAAAATGTACCACTAGCCAATTTAAGCAATGCCACTTAATACATAGTTTACATACCCCTACATTACCCATCTCATATGTATATACGTGTTTACTCTATATAATCTATGCAATCTTGCCATCTTTATGCAATACATGTACCAGTAGCCACTTTAACTATGCCACTTTATGTTTACATACCCTACAGTACTCATCTCATACGTATATACCGTACTCTATACCATCTACTGCATCTGCCATGCGTTCTGTACACCACTCATTCATATATTTATGTACATATTCTTTATCCCTTTAACACTTGTGTGTGTGTGTAAAGGTAGTAGTTGTGGAATTGTTAGGTTAGATTACTGTTGGTTTATTACTGCATTGTCGGAAACTAGAAGCACAAGCAATTTCGCTACACTCGCATTAAACATCTGCTAACCATGTGTATGTGATAATAAAAATTTGATTTGATTTGATTTGATTTGATTAGCTGGGAGGAGGTACTCTTATTCTCCATGGACTTTACAGTGTCCCAAAACTTTTGGGAATTAGTGCTGCAAGATGCAAATTTCTGTTTGAAAAAGCTAGCCTTTGCTTTCCTAACTGAATGTGTGTATTGGTTCCTGACTTCCCTGAAATGTTGCGCATATTGTGGGGACTATTTGAAGCTAGGGCAGTACGCCACAGGTTGTTTTTGTGCTGGTCAAGGGCAGTCAAGTCTGGATGAACCAAGGGCTATATCTGCTCTTAGTTTTACATTTTAGAGGTAAAATATGGGGTGAGAGGAGGGGTGAGGTAAGAGGAGGGGTGGGTTAGAGAGGGGTGAGAGGTGGGATTGGTTAGAGAGGGGGGAGGGGTTGGGTAGAGAGGGGTGAGAGGAAGTGTTGGGTTCAGAGAGGGGGTGAGAGCCGGGGTTGGGTTAGAGAGGGGTGAGAGGAGGGGTGATGTTAGAGAGGGGTGAGAGGAGGGTGAGGTTAGAGAAGGGGTGAGAGGAGGGGTGAAGGAAAGAGAGAGAACACAGAGAGGAAAATGGTAGGAAACGAGAAAGGAGGACAGAAAAAGTGATCTTGATTTGGGGAGAGGGAAAAAGGGCAGGTAAGGGGGTTTTGAAATGACTGATTACCACACTGGAGCATAGTGAAGTCCTGCATGCTGTGTTCTGAGTGCTAAACCAGACATGCATACAGCAAGGTGTGTGTGTGTGTGTGTGTGTGTGTGTGTGTGTGTGTGTGTGTGTGTGTGTGTGTGTGTGTGTGTGTGTGTGTGTGTGTTGTGTTGTGTGTGTGGTGTGGTGTGTGTGTGTGTGTGTGTGTGTGTGTGTGTAGTGGTGGTTGGTTGTTTTGGTGCCGTTCCCTTACTACATTTCCTAAGAGTTTAAACGTGGAGCTAACTCTGGCCAACAAAGCACATTAATCCATATACTCCATCAACACTATAAAAGGGTCTGTGTAGGGAACCACCCACCGTCATTCTCATTGCTGAGCCAGGGGTCGCGCGTATGAATCAGGGACCAAATTGTAAGAGGGCGAAATTCTGTATTAACTGTGTAACACTCGAGCTGTAGGGCAACTCCAGGGAGTGAGAGAAGAGAGAAGACCGTAAAGAAAAACTAGGTCCCACCATGAGATAATCGAATTCTCTATGGCAGAGGCTATAGCCAATTCTTTTGATTCCCGCCTCGACACGTGAGGTAGAGAGTTAGGAACGAGGTTGGGGTCATACACAGTGAAGGGGTAAGGTTAAAGATATTCTCACAACAGAAGAGAGAGAGAAATGTGAGGCGAAAAGGTATATAAAGATTCTGCTGGAGCAAATAATGCGACAGAGATAACCTGGTTTATTGATGGCCAGGGAGTCTCATTTCCGCCGCCAGACCTTCACATTGTGGTTAACATACTTGAAGAGGGTAAATTGGATGGAGCTAGAAGAAGTCAACAACAAGCCGACCTCCCACCCATGCCACGCACCACAGACAACACAAACAAGAGAGACACACCGCACGCTACCAAACAAACAGCACGAGAGACAACACGTCATGCAGACAGAACCAGAGCTGAGATATACATCTTTCCTCCTGACCCGTCGCTTGCACACTAACACTCAAAACAATGCAACCCGGCTGATACTAAAGGCCCACACACACACTACACACACACCACCTACACCACACGAGACACGACAGTAGGAGAAAGAAATAAAAATAAACTCCTATAAAACGACAATGTTGCTTCACCAGCCACCTATTCCACATCCTGCTCACTGAAACAGCTGAACTCACAAACAATCCGACACACCAGACACACTACCTAATCGAAGAGGACCCACTAGCACTCCACTTTCCGCTAGTAACCTGCAAATGTGTTACCTAAATAGAGGTTTTTGTAAGGGTCATCTCACACGAAACTCACAGCAGACTGACGTCTCACTCCGTACTAATGCAGACAGCAGTGTGGTTAATGCATCCGTCTTAATTAAAAAACTTCAATGGGCCAAAACCCCCTACCACATAGTTGTCCTGTGCCTTTTCCCTCATCTACCCCAATGAGAGTCACGACTCACTTATTATCTACTGTCTCCTTATCTCGTTTTCCCTACCAGTTAATACTACTATCCTTGGAATCTTGTTCCTCTCTTATCCCCTTTTCTACCGGTCCCTCTCTACCCTTCTTAGCTTCACCCCTGTCCTAACGCTACACCTGGGCCCCTCTTGAGATAACAAATCACCTCAGGTACTCTCTTGCTCCTGGTCATCTAGAATCACAAAGAGCTCATCTCCAACCCAACCCGCGCTGCTATCCACCGTCTCTGTCTTCGTCATCCTGTTCTCCAGACATCGACTGTCATGCTGCTGGCTAACACTAGCCAACCACACTTCTTCTACACCCTCTACACCCTCACCTCCATCATCCTCTCTCTAAGCCTATCCTCTCCACCATCATCTCTCCTCTAAGCCTCCTCCCTCATCATCCTCTCTCTAAGCCTCTCCTCTCCCATCATCCTCTCTCTAAGCCTCTCCCTCTCAGCACAGCACATTTTGGTGTGAATACTTTTATTGTGCTCTGCCAAGTCCTGACCAAGCAAGACTTGCTTTTTTTGTCGATGCCTTGAAATATCTGACACACACACTCAACCTCCCAATTCTCCATTACCCACAGACGTCAAGGAAAGAAAAGATGAAACAGAGTGAGAGAAAAAGAAAATGGGTTGACGGCTAGTTTGATGGATGGAAAAAATGATGGAGTGATGGAGAAAAAAGAGAACAGACAGGTGGTTCTGTTGAAACAGGAGTGTAGTCTAGTAGTACAGACAGGTGGTTCTGTTGAACAGGAGTGTGCCTAGTAGTCCATACGGGTGGTTCTGTTGAAACAGGAGTGTAGCCTAGTAGTCATACGGGTGGTTCTGTTGAAACAGGAGTGTAGCCTAGTAGTACAGACAGGTGGTTCTGTTGAAACAGGAGTGTGGCCTAGTATACAGACAGGTGGTTCTGTTGAAACAGGAGTGTAGCCTAGTAGTCCATACTGGTGGTTCTGTTGAAACAGGAGTGTAGCCTGTAGTACAGACAGTGGTTCTGTTGAAACAGGAATGTAGCCTAGTAGTCATACGGGTGGTTCTGTTGAAACAGGAGTGTAGCCTAGTAGTACAGACGGGTGGTTCTGTTGAAACAGGAGTGTAGCCTAGTAGTCCATACGGGTGGTTCTGTTGAACAGGAGTGTAGCCTAGTAGTACAGACAGGTGGTTCTGTTGAAACAGGAGTGTAGCCTAGTAGTACAGACAGGTGTTCTGTTGAAACAGGAGTGTGGCCTAGGAGTACAGAACA